>NC_142013.1:47604886-47729886 GCF_049901735.1 Notechis scutatus
CCCTGGTTTAAACCAATGCCAGAAAACATAATTCTTTTAGGAGATATAAAGGTTTGGCTGTGTTTTTTGTTTTTGTTTTTTTGCCTTAAAACTATTGCTAATGTCATTGATTATTAACTTTACTTCTTTATGTTTCTTGACTTTTACATTGTTTTTGCATTTATTAATAATAAGGCATGTCTTATTGTAAAAGTTTAAATAGCTTTCATTTTCTTTGCAAAGCTAAATATAACTATAATACTGTTTAGAAATGTCAAACAATCTATTTGTAGTAAAAGTTCTCCTGGTATACATATTGATTTTCTTTCATCATGGTGTGGTGTTCTCAATATTCATATTCATAATAATTGAGCTTTGCATTTACTGAATTAATTTCAAGCTGTTATTTAGCATAATGCTCATTATGGGATGAGAAGAAAAAACTCTTCTGGCTTAGAAATATAGATGGATTTGGTACTTTTAAATCAGCATCTGTGATTAGCTTTCTAATTTAAGAATCCATGTGTTAATTCAATATGAACTAGAAAAGAAAATAGAAACTAGCAATGATCAAAATATAATGATGGAATATTATCTCATAAATAGAGAAATGTAACTTTAATTTTATTGGCTTAGCATAAAACACACAGACATATAAAGTTAGTCATAACAAAAGGTCATTGCTATGCAGAGTATCTTTAGTGTATTACTAAATTATTATCACTTGGTAGCAAAACGGACAAGCAGAGTCTTAGTACCAATACCAAGAGAAGATAATATATGTAGTCCTTGTTGCTCCCTGAGCCTCGCTATTTGCTTGCAGGATTGCAGGTTCACCCTGAGTTACAAATATGCAGGAATAGACAGTCCAGAAATAATGCTATAATTGCCTATAGACCAGTTGTGGGATTCAATTTTTTTTAATACTGGTTCTGTGGGTGTAGCTTGTTGGGCATGGCAGGGAAGGATACTGTAAAATCTCCAGTCAGAGGTGGTATTTGTCAGTTCTCCGAACTACTCAAAATTTCTGCTACCAGTTCTCCAGAACTGGTCAGAACCTGCTGAATACCACCTCTGCTATAGACTTGTAAAACAAATGTAGGGTGAACAAATAATTTAGGAATTATTTTTAAAATATAAAAATTTAGGAGTAAATTCATTCTCATCACATTTATCATACCTCATTTATCTTACCCCAAATCTGGTCAAGCATCAAATTTCCTACATGAAACTTCTCATAGCATCCATCCATTTTTATTTAAAAAAATGTCTATAACAGAAAGAACTATGTCTTGACAGTTGAAATATAGGTCCCGGCTTTTTTCACTTTTGGCTTGCATGTTGTGATTGTTGAAGTTCTATCTATTGACTGTCTATCTGTCTGTTTACCATTCACCCACCCAAGGCACCTGTCCATCCCACTTGGTCCTAAAGATGTTCAAAATACTCACTTGATACTATTCTTTTCTATTGAGGTATCAATACAAAAGCCAACAAAGCTTTCCAAAGCAGAAAATTTCAGGTGTCTTTTGGAGCAACATCTACCAGAATTCCAAGCAGCACTGTTCTTTGAGAATTCTAAAAAGTTTAGCACCAGGTTTAAGAAAAACAGGATCACAACACTGAGAAAGGAACTTTGGATTTTCAGTTGCTTTCTCAATATTATATAGAGATTTTGCTATTTAAAATGAAGCATATAACAATAACCAACACCATGTTAAAATATTTTGTTCAAAATATTACAAGACAAAATATATTTATCATTTAGGAAGTTAGTGAAACTAAATAAATAACTAGAGCAAATATTGATAAACCTATTTGCAAAAATCAATAACAGTTTTGTATAAACAAGACAAAGAATCTGATGTGATCTGCTTATTCCTATCTATGTGAGTTTTGTTTGTGTTTAAAAACATTAATGACAAGAGGTTATTGAAAGGGCATGTCAATACTGAGAAGAATCTTAAAAACATTTGGATTTATTTTGTACTCATTACACTTAAAGCAGAAGCCATTTTTATTAAGATTCTAAATATTTTCATTTGTCTTCTCTTGCCATTTGAAAAAAATGGAGGATATTAGTTTTTTCTATATTTCAATATTATCTATTAGAAAAATAAGAATATATGTTTATAATTAAATATACTAATATTTAAGTAGATCTGGGTGTTAAAGTGTGTCTACTAACCATCTTCAAACAGTAAAATGTAGAAAAGTAGATTTCCATTTTGGGATTTTTAAAAATTGTTTTTATTTGTTTTGTATTCTTATACCATTAATGGATGACAATATAGTGGTGTGTTAGGAAGAAATGTATATGAAACACATAGGCAGAAATTTGGGTTAAAATGGCCATATCTTTCTTTATTGACTATGACATACGTATACTGACTGGGTAAATTCAACTATAAAACCTCTTGACAATTGTTGGGTACTCTCAACAGACTCAACAGACTATGTGGTAGAGGTCACATAGGGAAGTGATTAAATTTCTCTTTCATATGTCAAATGTCTCTATAAAATTATAACATTGTTTTTCAGCTGAAAACAGCTGCTTTCAAATCTCTGCTTAATACTAGTGATGGAAGTAATACAGAATTTTTAAAAAAATCACCTGTTCAGATAGAGGCCAAAACACATTTCCTCATAAAATTATTTTTTCTACGTTTAGTGTATGTGGTGTTTGGGGTTCAATACTGTTGAATGCAATAAACTTTATTTTTATGTTTAGATTTGCACACACAATTCAATTTTCTTCCTGTCTTTTTCTTAGTATTTTATATGTTGAATTACAGTTTTGATGACATAATTTCAAAATGGTTTATTTACACAACTGTATAATTTAATGCTTATTCTTTCTTAAAAACTTCAATCGGTTTTTTGTCCTTTATGGTATATTGTTTGAAACAGAAAAAAATGGTTATTTTTAATTTCTAATAGTAGTATCTTCCACACTATTTTCAAGCAACAGAAATTATCCTCTTCTCATCTATCCCAAATTCTAAGATAATTTATGTTGTCCATTGAAATATCCATTTTACTTTTAACAATAGTGTGTTCAAAACTCAAACAGGGTTTCAAACTAACCAAACCAGCAGAATATTGTTAAATAACTGTTAACAGTTGCAGGCTTTTGTGTTTGTTGATTGTCAGTAAAATAATTGCTATGAAATCCAAAGACTTTTATAGATTGAACAGAAACATATTACTTTCATATCAGGGGAACCTTTTAAGTACAAATGTAAATAATAATAAATTGCCACATCAAGGAAAAAATTTCATTACCATTCTGCTCTAGTTGTTTTCATGAAATCATATCTGAAGTGTGACCATGGTTTCAGATCAGGCCATGAGTGATCTAAGATGGGTCCATGGCCATCATGGTAACCATGGACTCCTGACCTGCTTCTGAAGTCCACCCAAAGACAGCAAATTGAAGTCTCATAAGACCACCAACCTGGGAACTGCACAAGCAAACAAGTAATGGCTTCCAGCATCTTGGTCAGGGAAATTACTATGCATCAGGGAGGCTAGTACAGTACAAACAGGATGTCACAATTGATAACTTGTGAAGCTGTATCTCTGAAGGCCAACAGAGACTATCTCAGATGACAAAATGATAACATTACAACCTCTCCTATGACCTCAGCTGATGCCATACCTAAACCCAGCTGGGCACTAAGAGAGAGCAACAACCTCTTCCAGAATTAGACCGGATTTGGTAAGAAAAGCCAAGTTGGCCTGCTCCTCAATAATGAGGTCACAAATAAGAGAAACTTTATTATTAACTGGCATTAAGCAACAACAGTCAAACACCTACATTTTCTCATTGTTTAAAGTTACTCAGGTCTGTTTGTCTAAGAATATGTCTATACAGGCAATCACAACAAAAAGGGAGGATTTTTAAGTATTTTAGCAGCATTTGTTCTATGAAAATACAATTCAATTTAGAACAGACTGTATTCAATCCTGCAATCTAATTGGCAATTTAAATGCCCAAATCTTTCAATAAAGTCAGCTTCTCATACTGAAATTGTAAACTGCCAAAATGATTGAGTGGAATTGAACAATTATTAAATATAGTTATTTGAGACTCTGTCCCTAGTAGGTAATAAGAATAGTATTCATCTGTTTGATATTTTTATAACAATCATTTTGGAATTTGTGACTTTAAGCTTATGTGTATTTTTTCTGCATCTTTTTATTCTTATTATTAAAAATGAATTCAAATGTGAGCAGGCAGCGTACCCTAAAAATAATTTCATTAAAATTGATTAGTTTTCTCTCTGCACTAACTGGCATAACACAATTTAGTCAGTGAAGTATATTTATGAGTTTATTCCTTATTTCTGTTCCTGTTCCTTATCTCTGTTCCTGTTACAACAGGAATATAATATTTAGGGAACAATTCATTTTTATCTTATTTGGATTTTCCTGACTTCTGGAGTACCTTTTATCCTTACGCTTTTGTTTACTTCATTTATTTGTTTTTCATATAAAACCTTCCAAATTGGACTATAATGATATATATTTTTGAAACCACAATATTTATATGTTATCTTGATCTTTTCACAGTGTAGCTGGTAGAAAATGTCATGGGCAGTCAAGCACCAAGTATAAGTTTAATTTGTTTCCTTATATCTTCAGAAATTATTAACACAATTGCAGTTAAACACATAAAATCTTAGTCTGATAGCATAATGTATAAATCTCTGAATTATTTTCTCTTTGCTTTTTTCTTATTCAAAGATCTTTTTTTGATATAGGATTATCAACAAATCTCAAAAATAATGATATCAGTTGTATTCAGATATAATTAATTATAGAAATGCAATAAAGAGAAAACACATGACGTATAAATCTGGAATGATAATATCATCAGCAAGAACACTCAAATAATAACAGACTCTACTTTGGCAAATGACTATGATAATTATATTTTTAAGATTTATTATACTTTGTGACAGTAGTAAAAAGCTGATGAAGGGTGATTTAATTCTTTTCAATTTTGCTTAAATGCCCATTTGCCAACCACAAGATTGAGTAATTGGTTACATTTCTATCCATCTGTCAGCTTCTAGTTAGATCAGACTAGAAAATCAACTTCACATTATTTTAATGAGTTTGTCTATAATAAATGACACTTGCAACACCTTCTCCTTTCTATACCTCAGTGAATTATGGAGCCATTAGTCCAAGTCACTTCTGAACATTAATCTATTTCTCATGATTTTTTTAAAATAAATCAGATCTTTTTATTTAGGTAACAGATTTTACATATTCCTGTCAAGGAAGAACCTTACTCTCTGTATCAGTGGTCCCCAACCTTTCCAGCTTGATGGACCAACAGAGGTGTTGGTGGCAATGGTGGCAGTGGGGGGAAAGGGGATGCTTTTGCATTCGTGTGCACTACTTTCACAAATGCAGCTTTGCACCTACCACTTCTGACACCTGATTCCAAACAGGCTGCGTCCTGTGTCCACAGACTGCAGTTGGGGACCCCTGCTCTACATCATCACAATTTTAAAAAGTGTTTGTAGTTTAAAATATAGCCATTAAATGGAATTTCTATGAGAAAAAAATACTTCTCTTGAAAAGCACCTTTATATCGATACAATTACTGGAAAGATATGTCATTATTTTAACACATTTATAAGGGTTACACTTACTTAGTGATCAAGTAGCCAAAAATGGTTGTGCAATAAAATACAGGACAGTCCTAATGATCTTTCCATCAGTCTTCAACTTCCCCAGTCTCTCATACATAAATTAAATACAAAGGGAAAAAGCATGAGGAGAGAAATTCTCTTGTTGAGATTTTTCAGCTGGTGAAACATAAATGATTAGGGAGAATTTAAAGTGATAACAGATAAGATAATCAGAGTTGGAAGGGACCTTATAGGTCATCTAGTCCAACCCTCCGCCCAAGCAGGAGACCCTACACCATTTCTGACAAATGGCAGTCCAATCTCTTCTTGAAAGTCTCAAGTGATGGCTTCCACAACTTCCGAGGGCAAGCTGTTCCATTGGTTGATTGTTCTCACTGTCAGAAAGTTTCTCCTTATTTCCAGGTTAAATCTCTCCTTGTTCAGTTTCCATCCATTATTCCTTGTCTGGCCTACAGGCACATTAGAAAATAGCTTGATCCCTTCCTCTCTGTGGCAGCCCCTCAAATATTGGAGACTGCTATCATGTCTCCCCTGGTCCTTCTCTTCACTAGACTAGCCATGCCCAGTTCCTGTAACCATTCATATGTTTTAGTCTCCAGTCCCCTAATCATCCTGTTTGCTCTTCTCTGTACTTTTTCTAGAGTCCCAACATCTTTTTTATAGTGTAGTGAACAAAACTGGATGCAGTACTCTAGGTGTGGTCATACTAAGGCTTTATAGAGTGGTATTAGTAACTCACTTGATCTTGATTGTATCCCTCTGTTAATGCAACTTAGGATTGCATTAGCTTTTTTGGTTGCTTCTGCACACTGCTGGCTCATATTTAGTTGGTTGTCCACTAAGACTCTAAGATCCCTCTCACAGTTACTGCTATCGAGCCTGGTTTCACCCAGTCTATATGTGAACTTTTGGTTTTTCTTGCCTAAGTATAGGACTTTACTTTTCTCTACATTGATTTTTATTGTGTTAGATATGGCCCAGTGTTCTAGTCTGATCCATCTGGATCTTGAGCCTATCTTCTTGGGTTTTAGCTATTCCTGCCAGTTTAGTATCATCTAAAAATTTGGTAAGTTCCCCTTCCATTCCCTCATCTAAGTAATTAATGAAGATATTGAAGAGTACTGGGCCTAAGACAGAACCTTGTGGCAACCCCACTGCTTACATCCCTCCATGTAGACTTAGACCCATTTAGGACTACTCGTTGAGTACAGGTTGTCAGCCAGTTGCGAGTCCATCTAGTGGTGGTGCTAACTATTCCATTTTTTTCTAGGTTACCATAAAGTAGTTTGTGGTCTACTTTGTTGAATGCCTTGCTGAAATCTAAATATATTATGTCCACAGTATTTCGCTGGTCTACTAATTTAGTCACTATGTTGAAGAATGAAATAAGATTGGTTTGGCATGATCTGTTTTTAACAAACCCATGCTGACTGTTAGTTATTACTTTGCTTGTTTCTAGATGTTGGCAGATCTGTTTTTTATTATCTTTTCCAGTATCTTCCCAGGTATTGATGTTAGGGTGATTGGTGTGTAGTTTCCTGGGTCTGTAGTTTCCTGGGTCTGTTTTTTTCCCCTCTTTTTTGAAGATGGGAACCACATCAGCTCTTTTCCTGTCCTCTGGAAGTTCCCCGGTGCTCCAGGACTTTTGATAGATGTGGTGCAGTGGTTCTGAGATACCTCTGCCAGCTCCTTTAAAACTCTGGGATGTAATCCATCAGGCCCTGGTAATTTGTGTTCATCAAGATCAGACAGGTGTTCTCCTACTATTTTTTTTGCTTATTTTAACTTTTATTTCTGGTCTGTCTTTTACAGTTATGTTTTTGGTGGGTTGAGCTATAGTTTCTTTTTGCGTGAAGACGGATACAAAGAATGAGTTAAGCAGTTCTGCTTTCTCTCTGTTTCCTGTTACTTCCTTGCCGTCTTCTCTCTTTAGTGGACTGACTATTTCCTTCATTTTTTTTCTTGCAAATGATGGAAGGAACTGCCGCAGGAAATACCAAAAGCAGTACTTCCAATAATAAAATAAGCTTTAAAATATTAACAAGAAAGAGAAAGATGAGGAGGAGGAATAACTAAGCAACCTAAGTGTTAGGTAGAAAAATATAAATCATTTTTGCAGAGGAAAAAATATGTGAAAATGTAACTTTAATTTTGACATATTTCTTCCAACTCTAATAAATGTTCACCTTTTCAAAATGCCAATCTTCAATGTTTTCAAACATTGTTTCACAATGTTATATAAAATGAATGTTGCTTGGAACCATGCTTTTAATGTTACCTTTTTCAAAACAGAGAAAGAAAGACTGCAAATTTGGGAGAGATATAAATGGCAAAATAAATGTATGAAGCTTCTCACTCATCTTTATGGCTAACTTGGAAAGGCGAAGGTGAATAGGATGATAGATAATCAATAATGGAAATCTTGGTCACATAATACTCAAGAGAGTCATTCCTTATTTTCCCATGTTATTTAAGGTTTAATAAGAGTTCTTTTCAAAAAATCAAACAACAAAGGCACTTATGTGGCCACCTTTTAAGATTGCAACATATTTTTTATTTGATTTTGAAGAAATCCATAGGTCCATTGCAATTAATCACAGGAGAATATTAAACAATATACTGATTTTAAAATGCCTGAAATACATGTTTATATCACCTTTCATAACGTACCTCAAGACTGTAGGAAATTGTACATGGTTTGTAAAAACGTTCTACAATATATATTTTAGAAAATATTAGGTAAAGTGTATAAAATGTATGTTATGTTTATATAAAGTGTAGCCATTTGGATTTGAAGAAGACATGATATTTTGCAGTTCATTTGTGGACACAGCGATGACTCTGTAGTCCCTGTCTGGAAGCACAGAGTCTAGCACAATAGGGACAGTGAAAGTCTATTGTTGTGATAACTGTGGGTACTTACAATATAACAGAAATAAGAATAAACAGAAATTTAAATATATGAAATAGGAACTAATAATTGGAGACAATATGACAGGGACGGTAGGCATGATTGTGTGCTTATGCACGCCACTTACAGATCTCTTAGGAATGGGGTGAGGTTGATAGAGGTTAGTTGGAGGGTAAAGGAGTGGGGGTTTGAGCATGTGACAACAGGATCAGTTAGTGAGTTCCAGACATTGACCACTCTATTGCTGATATCGTACTTCCTGCAATCAAGTTTGGAGTAGTTTACATTTAGTTTATATCTGTTGTGTGCTCTTGTGTTGTTGTGGTGAAAGCTGAAATATTTATTAACTGGTAAGACATTGTAACATATGATTTTATGTACTATGCTTAAGTCCAATCTTATTAGGTATAATTCAAGGTTCTCTAAGCCTAAAATCTCAAGTCTGATGGTGTAGGGTATTCTGTTGTGAACAGAGAAGTGTAGTATTCTTGTAAAATACTTCTGGACTCCCTCAATTGTATTAATGTCTGATATACAGTGTGGATTCCAGACAGCAGAGCTGTATTAAAGTATTGGTCTAGCAAAGGATATGTATGCCAGAGGTGGTATTCAGCCAGTTTGTACCAGTTCTGGTGACCCGGTAGCAAGAATTTGGTGTGAGTTGCGGATCTGGTAGTGACTTTTGGCTGGCCACACCCCTGAACCAGTTCCCCGGTCACCCAGTTGCCTTGCCCACCCAATGCTCACCTGCTTGTGCAGCTCGCCCACCCACCAGTTGCCCCACCCAGTCACTCCTCCCTTCCTATGTGGCATGCTGGGCCCTCATGGCTTGCCTAACGTGACTTCCCCACATGGTGCCTGCACCCCAACTGAGCAGCCCTGATCTGCCTGCCCTGCTCACAGGTAAGCCTGCATTGTGCTAGGCCTTCGCCCATCCCCCAGGGCCTTTCCGTGCCTCCGCCCCTCCACCCGTGACCTTTCCTGGTGAGAGGAGGCCAAGGTGGGGTGCCATTTTCTGGCCAGTCCTGAGGTCGGGGGTGGGACAGCGGTGGCAGCAGCGCAGCTATGGGAAACAGGCCCAGGAATGCCCGTCCTCCCTTTGGGGGTGCCTCCATGCCCCTCTCAGCCCCAGCAGAGGGAAGAAAATGAATGGCTTTCCATTGGCTTTCTCCCTCCCTTTCGGGGATCTTCCACACCCCTCTCTGCCCCAGCAGAGGGGAGAACATGAATGGCTTTCTGTTGGCTTTCACCCTTCCTTTCAGGGCTCTTCCATTCATGCCCCTCTCCACCCCAGCAGAGGGGAGAAAATGAATGGAATGCCTTCAGATTTCTCCCTTTTGGGGCTCTTCCGCACCCCTCTCCCATAGCCACACTGCCGCCGCTTCCCCCCACGCCGCAGCCACCTCCATGCCGCCACCGCTGCTGCTGTTGTGACCTGAAAGGGAGGCCGTGATCTGGAGCTGCTTTCCATAGCCACATTGCACCTGCACGCCCGTCGGCCTGCTGCCACCGCCCATGTGCTTTGAAAGGGATGTTCCGGGGCTGCTGTTTTCTTCGTTGTCCCACCTCTCACTGCTCTGGAGTTCACCCAATAAGTTCTTCCCAGAAAAGGTGTGTGTATATGAGATAGAGACAAGGAAGGAAAGGGAGGAAGGGCAAGAAGGAAAGAGCAAGAAAAGAAGAAAGAGGAAGGGAGAAAGAGGAACGGAGAGAAAGAAAGAGAGAAAGATAGAGCAAGAAAGAGGAAGGGAGAGAAAGAAAGAGAGAGAAAGGAAGGAAGGAAGGAAGGAAGGAAGGAAGGAAGGAAGGAAGGAAGGAAGGAAGGAAGGAAGGAAGGAAGGGAGAGAAACAAAGAAAGAAAGAGAGCAAGAAAGTAAGAGGAAGGGAGAGAGAAAGAAAGAAAGGAAGGAAGGAGAGAAAGAAAGAGAGAGAGAAAGAAAAGAAGAAGGAGGGGGGAGAGAAAATTCTGTGCTATTATTTTTAATTGTTCCATTATTTATCATATTTTGCACTGTCCCTATACGTAGAGTAATTTTACTGCCTTTCTTTTGCCCAGGTATTTTTCAGGGTTTACATGTCAATAGTCCAGAGAAATAAATACAGGTGCGTTTAACAGAGTTGAAAGGTACTATGGAAGTCTTCTAGTCCAACCCCCTGCTCAGGCAGGAAAACTCTGAGGATGCCAAAATCTGAATAGAGGTCCTGGGAAAGGTGTAATCGAATGATACTTAGAAGGGACCTTGGGGGGAACTCTATACCATTTCAGAGAAATGACTGTCCAGTCTTTTGTTAAAATCTTCCAGTGTTGGAGCATCCAGAACTTCTGGTGGCAAACAATTCCACTGGTTAATTGTTCTCACTGTCAGGAAGTTTCTCCTTACTTTTAGGTTGCTTCTCTCCTTGATTACTTTCCTTCTTCTGGTGCTTTGGAAAATACATTGTTTGCCTTCTGGTGCTTTGGAAAATATATTGCCTCCCCTTCTTTCTGGCATCCCCTTAAAAGCCTGTTGCCTATCACCCTCTTGGGCAAAGCATGTGAGCCATTTCCTCCTTTCAGTGGTCCATGAAAGTACACCTCTAGTACGTAGATAATAAAGTAAAAAAAAGGTGAACAACATTTTTACAGAACTATAGATATTGTGAGGCTGGGTGTGACAAGGAATGCCTGGGAGGGGAGGGGCCAGGTGAGGCACTCCTTGATGTGAGTGACATTGAGTTGGCCACACCCACCCAGTCACATGACCACCAAGCCACGCAGCCAGTCATGTGACCACCAAGCCATGACCACCCAGTCACATGATTACCCCGGTCACATGACCACCAAGCCACACCCACCCAGTCACATGACCCTAAGCCATGTCCACCAAATAAGCCACGCCCACAGAACTGGTAGCAAAAAAATTTGAATTCCACCACTGATGTATGCCCTAGTTTGCAAATTAGTATTACCAGAGGAGAAGCTTTGTAAAATCAGATTTACAACTCTTAAAGCCTTTTTTGCAATGTTGTTGCAGTGAGCTCTGGTGCTTAGGTCATTCAATATGAGAACTCCAAGGTCTTTGACAGAGTGAGAGTCATCAATGAGGTCATATCCACCTAGCTTGTATTTTATGTATTGATTTTTTTTAACAATGTGTAGGACAGAGCATTTGTTGGTTGAGATTTGGAGTTGCCAACTGTTTGACCACTCAGACACATAATCAAGGTCACTTTGAAGGATGGTAGCATTGTCAGTGGTGTTGAATAGTTTTACATCATCAGCAAAGAGGGCGCAGTCCTCACAAAGGTCATTTATATAGAGTGTAAAGAGTGTGGGTTCTAGAATGCTCACTTGGGGGGACACCGCTGTTAACTGGTGCAAGGTTTAATAGGGCATTTCCTATTTTTACTATTTGTTGCCTGTTTGACAGGAAGTCAGTAATGCACTTATGAAGGATCCAGAAATGCTGTAAGATTTTAATTTTAATAGTAGTTTGTCAGGTACCACTGAATCAAAGGCTTTGCAGAAGTCTAAGTAAAATACATCTATTGCTTTGCCCTGGTCAAGTAATATAGTCCATATGTTTTTGCAGTGTAGAAGTTGCAAATTGCAAGACAGTTTTTTCTCTGAAACCAAATTGTTTTTTGGAGAATAGGTTGTTTGACTCTAGGTGGAAGGTAATGCATTGATTAATAATTGATACCATAACTTTGCACGTGACACAACACAATGAGATTGGTCTGTAGTTTTCAACCAGTCAGGGGTCACCATTTTTGAAGATAGGGATGACTGTTACTAAAGACCATAGTTTGGTAAGGAGCTGGTTCTGAATGATATCTCATATATTATGCTTAAGGGTTCTGCTATGGCAGTGCAGAGCCTTTTAAGAAGTATGCACATAAGCCATCAGGGCCAATAGATAAGGATGGTTTTAGGTGATGTAGTGCATTTTCTACATTATCTTCAGTAAAGTCAATATCATTGCAGTTAGGTGTGGTACAATTAGGAAATGTGGGGCATGAGCCATCACTTTATAAAAAGACGGAACTGAAGAACGTGTTGAGGAGGTTTGCCCTAACAGCTTCATCGCTATAGTCTTTCCCATTTGGTCCTTTTAAGGGTGGGATGGTTTTTGAGTCTTTATGTTTGGTGTTTACAAAGTTATAGAAGGCGCGGGTGGATTGTGTACATAGAAGGTTTTCCTCTTGCTTGTAGATGGTTTGTTGTATAATCATCCAGATGTTCAGATAAGATTTGGCATTTTTATCCACCTATCAAATATTTCCAAAGGACAGGCAGATGTTACTGTTTAATGGTATTTGAGGTATTGTTGCAGGATATAAACTGTTCTGAATAAAGCTGCCTTTTGCAATTGGCTGATGGTGAACTTATCAGTATTGATAGTGTTCAAGTGGTGTTCCAGTTGTTTTGGGATTGCACCTATTACTATTGGTGCTTTGCTTTCTTTTGCCACAGTCATTCTATTTCTATTTGCAGGTCTTTGCATTTTGTTATCTTCTCCAGTTCTTTCTTTTCTATTCTGCTGTATATTATTGCATTATTGAATCAATGTTATTTTAAGGTTTGTAATTTGCTGCTAGAGCAGTTCATGACCTGCATCCAATCTTTATGTTTAGGTTAAGGCCACTGTTGCAAAGCAAAGGAAAGAGGTTCTCTGTCTGCCTGCAGATATAAAAGACCAGGCTATAGGATACCTCAGCATACCTTTTTGTCATTCTGCCTTACCTTGCTCAAACTGTAATTCCCTTTTTTCCTTTTTTGAGCCAGTGAGTTCTATGTCATTTTAGTTTTCAACATACATATAATTGTTATTTTTAGTCATTCAATTAAAATTAAACCAAGCAGATAAATCTTACAGAATGCAAAGGCAAAATGATAGTTGATAACTCAAGAGCAAGAGATGTTTATTAGTGTTGCCTAGATTATTAAGTAACCAATCTATAATCTAACCCATTGCAATATAGGAAAAAGCAGATTGCAGCAACAAAAGGGGTGGGAGCAGTGTTTCTTTTTAAAATCGCCATGTCACTTCTCTTTGCTCCTGGATTTAATTGATTCAATTCAAAGTGTTTATTATCAGCTTTAAAACCCCTCACGACATGAGTCCAGACTATCTAAGGAACAATTTATCCTCAGCATATCCTAGCCTATTGGAAAGGCAATCTTTGCCTGTCTTGTCCTGTTTGTATCAAATGTTGGTTTAGCTGGCACAAGTGTACCAGGTTGCTTGTTCTGCTTCACTGTACCATAGACAAATGCACCAATCAGTCTGAATGCACCAATTATCACATTAAACAAGAAGAAAACCTTCTACGCACCAATTCCACCTGCGCTTTCTACAATTTTGTAAACAACAAACTAAAAGACTCAAGGTCCATCCCACTCCTGAAAGGACCTAATGGTAAAGACTGCAATGACGACACTATTAAAGCCAACCTCTTTAACACATTCTTTGGCTCAGTATTTGTAAACAGCAATGGATCATGCCCAGTATTTCCTAGTTGAACCACAGACAACTACAATGATCTAATACATATTGATTTTATGGAAGACAATGTTGAAAAAGCACTGCGCAATCTAAAACTATCTCTATCTATTGGACCAGATGGAATATGTGCCTACTTCTTTAAAAAGCTATCCACTGCCATAGCTGAACCTCTAAGCATAATCTTTGAAAAATCTTTCAGGACCAGCTTCTTGCCAAAACTATGGTCACAAGCCACGGTCATCCCCATCTTTAAAAAGGGAGACCCCAGCCTAGTTGAAAATTACAGACCAATCTCTTTATGCTGCGGCACCTGCAAAGTCATGGAATCAATTATTAACCAATCCATCATCTTCCACTTAGAAACAAACAACCTACTCTCTAATAAACAATTTGGTTTCAGAAAAAAACTATCCTGCAATCTGCAACTCTTTCACTGCAAAAACATATGAACTACACAACTCGATCAGGGCAAAGCAATAGACGCAATCTACATAGACTTTTGTAAAGCCTTTGATTCAGTGGTACACGACAAACTACTCCTAAAATTAAAATCTTATGGTATCTCTGGACACCTGCATAACTGGATAGAAGCATTCCTGTCAAACAGACAACAAATGATTAAAATTGGGAGCGTCCTATCAAATTCTGTACCTGTGGTGTCAACAGTGGTGTCTCCCAAGGCAGTGTTCTAGGACCAACTCTTTTCATACTCTACATAAATGACCTCTGTGATCATATCAAGAGCAACTGCGTTCTCTTTGCTGATGATGTAAAGCTATTCAACACCACAGACAATACTGCTACCCTTCAAAAAGACCTTGACTATGTATCAGAATGGTCAAACAAATGGCAACTTCAAATCTCAACAAATAAATGCTCTGTCCTACATATTGGCAAAAAAATCAGAAAATAAAATACAGGCTGAATAGTCAAGACCTTATTGATGATCCAAACTCTGTCAAGGATCTTGGAGTACTCATCTGTAATGATCTAAGTGCTACAACCCACTGTAACTACATAGTCAAAAAGGTGTTAAGAATTGTTAACCTAATCTTACATAGCTTTTTCTCTGTAATATTACACTAATAACTAGAGCATACAAAACATTTGCTAGACCAATACTCAAATACAGCTCATCAATCTGGAACCCACATTACGTATCTGATATTAACACAGTTGAGAAAGTCCAGAAATATTTCACAAGAAGAGTTCTTCACTCCTCTACTCATTGCAGAATACCTTATGCCACCAGACTTGAAATTCTAGACCTAGAAAACCTAGAACTACACTGCCTTCGGTCCGATCTAAGTATAGTATATAAAATTATACATAGCAATGTCCTTCCTGTCAATGAATACTTCAGCTTCAACCATAAAAACTCAAGAGCAAACAATAGATACAAACTCAAGGTTAACCGGACCAAACTTGATTGCAGGAAATACGACTTAAGCAATAGAGTGGTCAATGTCTGGAATACTCTACCTGACTCTGTGGTTTTTCCCCAAACCCCAAAAACTTTAACCTTAGACTGTCTACTATTGACCTCACCCCTTTCCTAAGAGGTCTGTAGGAGGCGTGCATAAGCACACCAACGTGCCTATCGTCCCTGTCCCATTGTTTCTTTTATTTTTTATTTTTCTCATATGTATCCATGTATTCATAACTATGTTTTTACTCATACCTATTATCTTGTAAGCAATTGACAAAAATAAATAAAAATAAAAATACCCCACCTATTAGCTGCTGTTCATTGTGATAAGAATGTCTTCTCCACTTGGGTTACTGATCACTTTTCAAAGGATCTTGAGTAAGTCTAGTTTTCTATTTCTTTGTTTTATCAGTTCACTGTTTTTATTCATTTAAAATTCCCTCATGAAATTGTGAATGTTTCTCTCCTTTTCTCTCCCCTCCCCCTACTCCTCTCCTCCTTTTCTTTTTTCCTTCTCAAGTGGCAGAAAGAATTGGAAATTATATTTGGGGTGGGGAGTGATGTTTCTTTTTATTTGCACATCTGAAAGATATTATGTATTGGGGGAATCATACAAAAGGTTTCTAAGTGGAAATCACATGTCCTCCAACTCATCACAGATAGGAAGGCTTGTGTTTATTTTTCCAAAAGAGTTGGAAAGACTAAAGTTGGAGAAGGATTCACTGTCCTAGTCTTGAGAAATCACTGTGGCCAAAGAGGACAAACAGGTAGAAATTAAGAATGTGAACTTTTAATTTCTATCATTCCCAACTAGCCTATGCATGAGACCCAAGCATTTTAAGGCTGAAGTGAAGAAAAATTGCTGAACCCATTTGGAAAAGAATTCTCCTCTGCTAATGGTGTCTGTTGCTGTGACGAATGGTATTGGTATTAAATTAATTGCTCATAGAAATCATAGAAATCCTGTATGAGCAATTTGTCAAGCATCCAGACATTATCCATGATATCAATCACTCCGAGATGTTATCTCTCCAATTGATTTATTAGGAACAGATCTGGCACATTCAAAAGCAATTTCCCAAGTGAAAGCTTTTTCGCATGTTACACAGAATCCACCTTCTCTCCTCCCTTCTCTCCTCCCACTTCTACACTTCATAAATCATGAGAACCAATTAACTGCAACTGCAAATTCTTAATACGACACACAGAAGAACTTTTCAACACCTCTAACTCTCTAAAAAATATACGTAGCCGCTGAATTTCAAAGCTGACAGGCGTCCCCCCTTGAAAACTCCTCCTCCTAAAAGAAAAGAAAAAAACACACATATAGGGGTTAATACATTGCCCTTAACCCCCCTCTCCCCCCCACGAGGACCCTTTGGTTTGTGGGGAAAATCCTCATGGAATTGGTTAACCGATTGATCAGCATGAACTTCCCAATTCTTTACCCAACTAGTATCTGAGAAGGGGTATCCTTTCCATAAGACCAAATATTACAATCGTCCATGGTGTAATCAAGAATCGAGAATTTTTTGAATCTCATAATGTGTTTCCTCATGTACCGTCAATGGTTTAGGGGGAACGAGTGGTAGTGGTCTTATCATCGATTTAGTAGCTGGTTTTAGTAAACTACAATGGAACACTGGATGAATTTTCCCCAATAGTCGAGGAAGACATAATTGGACAGTGACCGGATTGATTATCTTTGAAATTGGGAACAGACCCAAGAATTTTGGACCCAGCTTCTTACTGGGTAGTTTCAACCTAAGATACTTGGTTGACAAATATACTTTGTCCCCTACTTTAAAAGGCGGTTGAAGGGATCTATGTTTATCCGCCTGTTTTTTATAAATTTTTGCAGCTTTGTTCAAAACTTTTTTGTATCTTCCCACCCTTTCTTTAATGAGTTCATCCATTCTGTCAGGGACATGGATGAGGGAGGTTGTCTAGGTAACTCTGGCATTGGAACAAAATCCATTCCAGTGTTGATTTGGAATGGACTCAATCCCGTGCTGCTATGTACTGCATGATTGTAAGCAACCTCTGCAAAAAGTAATAACTCAGCCCAATTTTCTTGTTGATAATTTACATAGCATCTAATATATTGTTCAATCATGGTGTTAGCCCCCTCCGCTGCTCCGTTACAAGCAGGATGGAAAGCTGTGGATAACCCTTGAGAGGAGCCAATGAATTTCAGAAATTCCCTCCAAAATTTTGTGGTAAATTGTACCCCTCTGTCTGATATTACTCTGCAAGGTACACCATGTAGTCTATAGATATGTTTCACGAACAGCTTTGCAAGTTTTTTCAAAGATGAAAGCCCTTTGCAGGCTATAAAATGGGCCTGTTTAGAGAATAAGTCAATTATAGTCCAAATGACCATATTCCCTTCACTCTTAGGTAATTCAACAATAAAGTCCATTGTGATTTTTTTCCAAGGTTGGGTTAGTTCAGCAACTTGTTACAGGAGGCCAGGGGGCTTTCCAGTTCTGTGTTTCATTGTGGTACAAATTGAAAAACTTTTTACATAGTCCTTCACATCTGGTTTCATTTTTGGCCACCAGAACTGTCTTCTTAGTAAATGTAGGGTTTTTAGGAATCTGAAGTGGCCTCCCAGCCATGAGCCATGGCTACGCTTTAGTACCAGTAGTCTTAGGGTTGTGGGTACATAAAGCTTAGTCTCTTTCCAAGCTAGTCCATCATTCGTTGTCAAGTCGGTTTGATGGTCCAGGAACCAAAGATCGGTCAATAGGGCTGTTTTCAATTTGGCAGTCAGTTTATCTTCCAGGCATTTGGGGTTGCGGTTAGCTTGGGTTCTAATGGTTACTTTGCCGGCCAATTGAACATCTGAAATTAAGGCTTGTACTATTTCCTCTCTAAAATGTACTATAAACTCTCTTAAAAAAAAATACATGGCAGCTGAATTTCAAAGCTGACACAATTGGTTTAATACACATTCTGATTTGATATAACTTTTAAAAATGTAGCAATGATAAATTGGCATATTTTGTAAAAAATATTTCCAGAAGTTACATGAAAGATGTGCCTTTCCCATTTTTCTGTAATTTCTCTCAAAATAGTCCATCTTTTTCTAATTCCATTCATATAATTGACATTAGTGTGGAATCAAAATGTTCTCCTGGAACATTTTGACCAGTAGTGGGATTGTTTTTACTACTGGTTCTGTGGGCGTGGCTTGGTGGGCATGGCATGGCTTGGTGGGCATGACTTGGTGGGCATGGCAGGGGAAGGATACCCATTCCCTATTCCCCCCCACCCCACTAACCTACTTTCCAGCTCCATTCTTCTGTGCAGGACAATAAAAGAAGACGCAGCTGATCAGCTGGGATTCAGGAGGCAGAGAATAGATGGGAACAGGGCCAGTCAGAGATGGTATTCCGAACTACTCAAAATTTCCACTACCAGTTCTCCGAACTACTCAAAATTTTCACTACCGGTTCCCCAGAACTGGTCAGAACCTGCTGAATATCACCTCTGATTTTGATCCCACAATATTCTTCAACTGGAAGAAATATAAATTACAAGTGTAAACAATACAAAAAATGGAGGGTGGAGCTGATGTTGCAGTGATACGGCAGAATCCTGAGCTCAAAACAAGAATTGAATGCACAAGATTAGAGATACATTGGTATTCATATACACAAATACAATCAAGGTATGAAAAAGACATTAAAGATGAAGGGAGTAATAAAGAGTTGTCAAAACTGGATAAAATATTAACAGGAACAGATGATAAACTGATTAAAAGATTATATTGTTACTTATTAGGTGTTAAGTTGGAAGATGAACAAGTTAAAGAAACAATGAAAGCAAGGGCAAAAAACTTTGGATATGCTATAGAATTCGATAAATGGCAGAAGGTATGGGACAGGAATAATAAATTGACAATATCAACAGCATATAAAGAAAATTTGTATAAGATATTTTACAGATGGCACTTAGCACCAGCAAAACTAGCGAAAATGTTCAAAGATAAATCAACTAAATGTTGGAAATGTCATCAAATACCAGGAACATATTACCATATGGTGGACTGTAGAGAAGCTAAAAGATATTGAACTAAAATACACACATGGTTGGGAAAATGATTAAACAACATATAGATTGAAGCCTGAAATATTTTTATTATGAATGGTACGTGAAGGTGATAATAAAGAAAAAAATATACTTAATTATACAGGTATTAACAGCAGCTAGAATTGTATTTGCTCAAAATTGGAAAAGTTATCAGATACTGATAGAGGAAAAAGTAACTGAAAAAATATTTGAATGTGCAGAAATGAATAGATTAACATTAGAAATCAAAGAAAAAGAAGAATCTGAATATTATAATGTATGAGATTTGTTTTATCCATGGTTAGAAAATAAAATAAATTAGAAGGGATTACATGGATTTATAAAGTAATAGGAGAAACTAGTGTAATAGATATACTGGATATTACTTATATGATATATATGGGAATGTGATTATTGTTATATTGATAAGAAGAATCTTATTAGTAATTGTTAAGCACATGAAATATGTACCTAATCGACACATGATTGAAATGGAATGGATTTATTGTATGTAAAAAATAAAAAATATATAAAATAAAATGAAAAATAAAAAAAACAATGACACCACCAACTAATTAGGTGAGAAATGTTGCATCCCAATGGCACACATATTTGAAAATAGAGCGTATTATGTTGTAATGTTTCCACATGATAATTTGTTCCTGGGATACAGACACACTTTTTTTTCGGGGGGGGGGCGGGGAGTTAGTGATCTATTTATAAATGGTTGTTTGAAAACTCTTATATATTAGGGTATTTCTTTTGTTACTCTAAATCAATGTCTGTTTTTCTTATTTATATTCATTATTCAAATTCTTAGGCCCTTTTCTTCCTATTTAATAGGCATCATCTAGTTTCTCAGTAACATGAACAGAAAATAGGCACATTGAAAATAACACATTGAAAGTCAAATCTGATATTACTACATTAATAAGGCCCAATTGTTGAAATTTGTATAGATGAAAATTCTGTTTTAGAATTTTAAATATGCCTTATTTATTATTCTATCCTCAAAAGAGCTTGATAATTAAAAACTCAAAACATTATTAAATAATGTTTTCTCTACCAAAAATATAAGGTGGTATCAAATAAATATAAAGGATGACAAAGCATAGCCAAACATACAAGTAGCCACGAATAAATAATCTACTTTAAGTTAAAAGTAAACTTCAAAAATTGTTTTGAAAAATTCAGGTTAAAAGATCTGGCTATGCAGAACACATTCAAGATGTTCCAGAGCTGGAATATTATTACATTCAACATACCTAATTTTGATCTGGAATATAGTAAACATACTTTTAATTAACTTTAAATTCCAGTTGGTCTTTAAAGGTGATCCCATGTATAAAACCTGAAAAGATGCCATATGAGTGTTAATGAAGCATGGATAATTGTGGCTAGACAATGACTTCTTTAGAATGACCTTGATTTAGAATGACTATGATCATCATTAGCAGCTGTTGATGGCTGGCAAATCCTATGATGATCATCAAATAAGTGATCACTATGCATATTATTAATACAAGAAGATAACTAATATAGAGAAGATATATGGACTTTGGACACAGAATTGATAAACAGGATCCCACACTTGGGAAAAAAAGCTCTGCTAAATAAACATAGTCTAACCTTTAGGAAAATGAAGAGTTTTGAATCAGATAAGCAGGAATCTTTCATTAAAGTACACCACATTAATGTGTAGGTACTTAACAACTGTAGCTTAACAAATGGAAATAAAGAATTTTATTGTAATCCTTTATTCCCCAAATTAGTTTAAAATTAAATTAATCTTATTTTTAAAAAATGTTAACAATTCCTTCTACAGAGGAATTATTGAGTCTGTCATCTGCACCTCTATAACTGTCTGGTTTGGTTTTGCAACCCAACAAGACAGACACAGACTTCAGAGAGTAATTAGGACTGCAGAAAAAACAATTACTATCAACCTGGCTTCCATTGAGGACCTGCACGAGTCAAAAAGAGGGCTGTGAAAATATTTACAGACCCCTCACATCTTGGACATAAACTGTTTCAACTCCTACCCTCAAAACGACTCTATAGAGCATTGCACACCAGAACAACTAGACACAAGAACAGTTTTTCCCCAAATGCCATCACTCTGCAAAACAAATAATTCCCTCAACACTGTCAAACTATTTACCAAGTCTGCATTACTATTAATCCTCCCATCCTTCCTTTCACCCATCTCATCCCACTTGTGACTGTATGACTGTAACCTTGTTGCTTGTATCCTAATGATTTTTATTGACTGTTTCCTAGTTATGATTTGATTGCTTATTATACCCTATGACTATTATTAAGTGTTGTACCTTATGATTCTTGACTCTTAACGAATGTATCTTTTCTTTTATGTACACTGAGAGCATATGCACCAAGACAAATTCCTTGTGTGTCAAATCATACTTGGCCAATAAAAAATTGAATTCTATTCTATTCTATTCTATTCTATTCTATTCTATTCTATTCTATTCTATTCTATTCTATTCTATTAAGGACATTTCTGCAGATAGACCTGTGTCATCAAAATATTTTCCCCTTTCACAAAATATTGTTTATTATTTACTATCCAAGGAAGCTATGAATACTGGTGGCAGTTTGGGAATGAACAATAATATAAAGTAACATTTAATTCATATGAAATAAAAATATTATGAGTGAGGAAACTTGAATAAGATCATGAAATATGTAGGAGATGACCAGTCAGAGCACAAAGGCAGGGTCAAATATGTCATCAGTTTGGAATCATTACACACCCACAAGAGACTAAGTCCAGCCCCCATGACTTTCATTTAGCCAAAAATTGTCTTGATTAGTAGAACAGATTCTTGTATATAGGTAGCATGTAATAAATTTTTAGTGCTTTGAACTCAACTCAATCAAGAAATAAAGCACCTGTTTACTTGCATCTGACAAGACCAGAGCTGTTCCCTAAAATACCAAATGCAAAACTTGGAATTTCTTCTGTAAAATGAAAGCTTATCAAGGTTGATTGTTTTGCCTGGTTTTTCATTTTGACAATCTAACTGAAAAAAATTGAAAGCAGGCTGAGCTGTAATTTTTAATGTCCTGGTTAAATTTATATTAGGTTAAATAGAGATTGATTTACAATAAGTATAGGCCTGTATTACAATACAGTCATACACTTTCCTGTGGAAGCTTGGTAAAGCTGATGACAATAGTTTATCAACCTGATTGTTACCAATATGTTTCTGAATCAAATTTAATCTACTGATGAGTTCATTTTAACCAGTGGTGGGATTCAAATTTTTTTACTACCAGTTCTGTGGGTGTGGCTTGGTGGACGTGGCAGAGGAAGGATACTGTAAAATCTCCAGTCAGAGGTGGTATTTGCCGGTTCTCCAAACTACTCAAAATTTCCCTACCGGTTCTCCAGAACTGGTCAGAACCTGCTGAATACCACCTCTGATTTTAACCTTAAATAACATAATTTATTTATTTTTAAATAAATTTTATTAAAGTTTTACAGTTTAAAAAGAAAAAACAAATCATGTTTACAATCTTCGCAACACATTGTGGTATTGGCTTTTTCCATCTTTTGTTATTCCTATCTATATACATATATACATCATTCATATTTACATTATATATTATCTATTATTCCTGTTATCTATCCAAACATATAAATTCTCCCAGACCGTATAGTATTCTCTTTTTTTCTTCTCTTGCAATTCCATAGTAAGCTTATTCATTTCCACACAATCCATAATTTTTTAAATTAACATATTATCTGTGGGATTACACTCCACTTTCCAGTTTTGAGCATAGGTTATTCTTGCTGCTGTCAGAATATACATTATGAGATACTCGGCTTCTTTCTTATAATTGCCTCTAATTATCCCCAATAGAAACATTTCTGGTTTAAGTTCTATTTTTTCCTTTGTTATTTCTTGCAGCCAAATCTTTATTTTGTTCCAAAAATTTTTGGCTTTGGGGTACAACCACCACATGTAAAAGAAGGTAACTGCCATTTGTTTACATTTCCAACATGTTGGACTCAAATTTGAGTATATCTTGGCCAATCTCAATGGTGCTAGATGCCAACGGTAAAACATTTTGTATATGAGACTGCCATTGTTAATTTGTAATTTCTCTTCCAAAGTCTTTCCCAATCCTCTAATTGAATGTTATATCTGAAATTTTTCATCCATGCTATCATTGTCTGTTTTACTACTTCCTCTTCCTTTATCATACTTTAGGAGGTAATTATAAATTTTGGACATACATTTTTCCTCTGGTCCTAGTAAAATTTTATTCAGCTGTTGTGGACTTATATCTATACTGAATTCTATTTTATTTTATTTATTTGATTTCATTTGCCAATTGTTTACAAGATAATAAGTATAAGTGTATACATAGTTGTGAATACATGAAATGGGTACATATAAGAAAAATAAAAGAAGAATAAGAGAAACAATAGGACAGGGACGGTAGGCACGTTGGTGCGCTTATGCACACCCCCTACAGACCTCTTAGGAAAGGGGTGAGGTCAATAGTAGACAGTCTAAGGTTAAAGTTTTTGGGGTTTGGGGAAGAAACTACAGAGTCGGGTAGAGTATTCCAGACATTGACCACTCTATTGCTGAAGTCATATTTCCTGCAATCAAGCTTGGTGCAGTTAACTTTGAGTTTGTATCTATTGTGTGCTCTTGTGTTGTTATGGTTGAAGCTGAAGTATTCATTGACAGGTAGGACATTGCAATGTATGATTTTATATACCATGCTTAAATCAGACCGAAGACGGCGTAATTCAAGGTTTTCTAGTTCTAGAATTTCAAGTCTGGTGGCATAAGGTATTCTACAACGAGTAGAAGAGTGGAGAACTCTTCTTGTGAAATATTTCTGGACTTTCTCAATTGTGCTAATATCAGATACGTAATGTGGGTTCCAGACTGATGAACTGTATTCGAGTATTGGTCTAGCAAATGTTTTGTATGCTCTGGTTAGTAGTGTGATATTACCAGAGAAAAAGCTACGTAGGATTAGGTTAACAATTCTTAATGCCTTTTTGGCTATGTAGTTGCAGTGGGCTCTAGCACTTAGACCATTAGAGGTGATCATTCTTAGATCATTCTTCCATATCTTTGTTTGCACTTGCAGGTAGAGCCACCAATCTATCTTAATTACTTCTTCCCTCAGTTTATTTATTTATTTTTTGTCAATTGCTTCAAGATAATAGGTATAAGTAAAAACATAGTTATGAATACATGGATACATATAAGAAAAATTAAAAAATATGAAAGAAACAATAGGACAGGGATGGTAAGCACGTTGGTGTGCTTATGCACACCCCCTACAGACAATTGAATATGATATTCAATTGAAAAGAAATGTTAAAGACATTAAGATTGTAACTAATATTAATGATAGAATTGAATTGGAATGGAATGAGTGTTTTATTTACTATTGCTATATCTCTCTCTATCTATCTATCTATCTATATCTATATCTGTCTATCTATCTATCTATCTATCTATCTATCTATCTATCTATCTAGATCTAGATCTAGATATATTAAGAACATAGTGTGTATTTTAAGAATGTACCAAGCAGAATTCAATTGGAAGTTATGTACTATATTGAATGTTATAATTCTAAAGGCATAAATTGAAGTTTAAATAAGAGTTGAATGGATAAAATTAAAAGATATAAAGGTGTCATACTCTAATTAGTAACTACAGGGGGAAATTTATTTAATGAGGAAAGATAATATGAAATTGAAACAGGACAAAAGTATAAATATGATTTAAAAGACATTGAAACTTAGAAAAAGATATATATTGAATTTAGACATGAGACAATTAAAAATAAAGCTGAGAAAACCAAGGGAGGGGAAATATTATGGAGAAAATGTTAAAATAGTAATAAGATATGGAATAGAACACAAAGATGAATATGAAATTGAGTTTGTGTCTGTATGGAGACGTGATAACCCGGGACCATGCTATTCTCAAAAAAGATGTTTTATTTGTATTATATTTTTGTGAAAACCCAAATAAAATTTATATTAAAAAATATTTATGGATAGCAACTTTATTTCTGCTTCCATCTTATTGTCTATATTGTAGTCTTGGTCTTCTATTTGTTCTATTTTCCTTCTGTGCTCTCATTCTGATACCCTCTCCTTCACTCTGTTCTTTTTCATCCTTGTTTCTTTCTTCTTGTTCTGAGTCCTTTTCATCCAATTGTTGTTCCTCCTGGCTTCTGGTTTCTACCTCTTCCTTATTACCCAGTTCCCCTTCTATTATCATCAGTTTGTCATAAAAGTCTTGCATTTTCCTTAGACCATTTATTCTGAGTTTCTTTGCTTGCCCGGTTATTAGCATGCCTTCTGGATTAAGCCATCTAAATGTTATATTATGTTTTATTAGATGTGTTGTAAGAAAATGGTAGTCTCTCCATTGTTCTCTAATTCTTCTAGAGATCTGTTTTAGTGTCTGTATTTCTTTACCTTTATAAGTCATGACTTCATCTCTCATTGCTTTGTATACTTTGTCTCTTACTGGTTTTTTTTTTCGTAAACCTTATGTGTATTTCCCTTGGCAATTTATGATGCCTGGTATAATTAGTGTTTAATCTATAGATTTCGTCTATGTCATTTTGGATCTCTCCAATCTCCCAATTTCCAATAGCTTCTGCTATTATTTCCGCCATGATCGTTTTTAGGTCTTCATCTTTATCTTTGGGCACATTTTGAAAGTGTAGATAAAAGGCAGTGCATTCCATTTCTAGGTTTATAATGGATTCCTCTAGATCTTTATTTATGGCTACTAATTTTTTATCTACTACTTCCAAATTTTTTTCAGTCTGTTCCATTCTAGTTTCAACCACTATAATTCTTTGTTCATTTTTTTATTATTATTTGTTGGACTTCACCTAATTTATTTTCTTATTTGTGCATATTGTTTCTCATTTCTTCATGGTTTTTAGTCTCTTGCATCTTAAGCATTGTTTCTTGAATCATCAGAAGTATTGTCTGCATCATCTGTGTATTGGTTGGGTTGCTTGCTTTTTCTGCTCCTAACATTGTGTCAATTGCTCTCTGTCCCGAAGGTGATGCTGACGCCAAAGAGGGGTTTGAAGGTGTTTTCTTTCCCATGCATGCAACTGTTGTGGTAGTTGTCATTTTTATTAATTTATATAGCTTTTTCCACTCTACCATCCATTTAATTTTCACCTAGTTGCACCAACTTCTCAGTAATGTTTTATGAATCTCTTTCCAACCTTTCAATTATTCCCTTCTTTTAATGTTTAATACTACAATCAAAACTGTTCAATGTATCGTTTGTTTATGTTACAGTCTTATATCCACTTTAAGTAATATGATATGATTAAATTATATCATAATCTTATACCCACTTTAAATAATATAATATCATTACTTTGTAGTTAATTACAATATTATTTAACACTTTATATTATTTGGTAATTGATAATTAATTAAGTTAGCTTAAACAATCCTCTATATAGTCTAAGAGTAGTAATAACTTTAATACTCACTTTAATTTATACACTAAATATATTTTATTCTCTTTAAACTAAATATATTCAACAAAGTTCTATTATCAAAAACAACAATTCCTATTTCACTCTATCATATACTTTCAAGTTTCGTATTCTAAATAAATGTTACAACCTTAACCACTATCAAATAAACAATATAAACATAGATAGTGGGTCAGATATTTTGCTTTACACCAAGTTCTTTTATCACCTTATTTTCCAGTTCTTTATTCAATGTAAATATTGCTGTCTCCTTTCCTGTTAAGCTCTCTCGTCATCTGTTGCATCGGCCGTTCAGTCTCATAGCACAAGAGTTCCTTCTTTCTCTGTTTCAGTTGTTAAATATTGTTCAAATAGTTCTTTTCAGCTTTCTTACTTTTAGTTGTCCTATTTCTTCCAATTGATCCTGTCTTCACAAAAAGCTCTCTGCACCTTCACTCTTCTTCTTCACTTCCCTTTTCCTTCTAGCCATTCTGCTGAATTCCTCCCTTCAAATTGCTAGGTCACTTAATCACTTGGTCTCTTTTCTCTGTATGTTCAGGGTGAATCCCTTCCTCCAACTCCACTCCCCTGTCCTTCTTTATCCAACCATTCTTTCCACCTCTCTCTTCACTTATACTTTCACTTACTCTCTCTCTCTGCACATCCTTATTCTCAGTCCAAACCTTTCCGGCTATACTCTTCTTCCCTTGCGATACTGCTCTTACTGCCTTTTAGCCGCTGTCCTTTGAGATCTTCCATCTCTCTCCATCTGAGCCTCTTCAGTTGCCAGCTGATCTTAGGACTTTCTCTCCTCCCATACTACTGCATTTACGGCTCCCAAACTCTTGTCCGATGCCATGCTTTGCCAATCTTCTCCTTCCCAGTCTGGCAGCTGTCACAGCTTCTGGTCAGCCATATTAATATGAATGACACTTTTGTTTAGGATTTGCAAGGTTTCCCTTTATTCCAGTGGGTGATTGATTACCACCACACTGTCCCCTGAGCTTCCTCTCTTTATCACATCTCCCTCCAAGAAAACATGACACTCTGATTGGGTTCCTAATGCAAAAGATCAAGTCCAAGAGACAGAGCCTGATCTCTCTTCCCCGGATTGCTGCAACATCACCCTGATGGTATCTTAAGGTTAGATTAAAGAAAAAAATATACTTAATTATACAGCAGCTAGAATTGTATTTGCTCAAAATTGGAAAAGTTATAAGATACTGATAGAGGAAAAAGTAATTGAAAAAAAATATTTGAATGTGCAGAAATGAATAGATTTGTCAGCTTTGGAAGCCATATTCCATGCTGCCACATAACCTGAAAGAGTGGGAGGGGGGTGATTCAATTGAGTAATTCTAAGTAGCCAAAATAAACTTCTTTACTTAGTCCAAGGTTATTAAGTGTGGCGCAGGATGGAAAAAGGATCTTATACTGGAACGGATCATGATTGGTCCATGTGATGTGATGATGGGGAAAAGGGGAATGGATTGTGTTGAGGTAATTCCCCGTTAGGAGAATGAGTACATACAGGGAGACGTATAGAGAATAGCATTTGAATAATACACACACAGCATACAGATACACTGTACAGTAAATGTAGGGTTTTACTTTCAATAAAGGTTAAAGAAAAGTTCAAAATAGGCAGCCCAAAGTCATTCACAGGTTAAATCAGTCAGTTTTCAATCCAGGGATAATCCAGTAACAAAGTCCAGTGTCAAAAACAGTTCGGTATCAGACTTACATCAAAACCAGAAATAGCAGTCAATTAGGAAACATGGCAATACTCTCCAACAGAAGGAAACAGAGATACACTCACACTCTCTTCTGAGACTAAGGCTAAACAACCCAGGTTTCTGGCTCCATCTTATGGCCGTTTGAGAAACCACACCCAATTACAGTTTTGCATTTTCTTAAAGATACAGTTTTAAAACGTTTATCCTGGTTTATATATTTCTAACCCAAATACCTGTTAAGTGACTTATATTCCTAACAGATTGTAGTTTGGAACATTGTGGGAAGTCCAGGAAACTTTTAGTTATGAGATTCCACAGATGTGCCAGGTGCTATTCTAATAAAGATTCTTTAGAGATTATGCTTGTCTCGGAGTTTCTGATTGGAATGGAGGTTTTCTGGAATGTTGACACTATCTCAAAACTCTAACCAACTCCAGAACCCCAAAAAGGGGGCTGTCAGGGGTGCTGAGCCCCAGAACTGATTCTAATCTGGAGCAGTGCAAAGACTCAGCGAAGGTCTAAGAATGAGACTGGAGGAGAAGCTGCCTGAATGCCTCTCTTTCTCAAGTCCTATACAGAATGGAGAAGTGGGGGGGACATTGGGATCAGACACCACCAAAGATTTCAACTGGTGGCCTCTATCCCAAAGCCAATTGTTGGCAGTATTCCCAGGACAACTCCAGCAACTTAAGGTGGAAAATTATGCCTCACAACCTCTCCAGGCAAGCTGGATCCTAACAAGCCCAACTTTACTTTTCCTAGTCCAAGAGGAGGAGGGGGCCTCACTGTGGCATCAGTTGGAGATGGCCTGCAAAGCATCCCAGCCCGACAGGATCAAGTTTCAAGGGAGAGACGGTAGATGCAGCTGACATTGGGTATGTTACAAACCCCAAGCCCTTCCCCTCCACAACCTGAAATGAGATTACTCCCTGCAGAGAGTATTCCTCCAGGGTGTGGATTTGAAGCTGCTGAGGAATATAAAAAGCAGGCAGACAAACATAGGTCCCTCCAACCCCCATTCATTAGGGGACAAAGTGTTTTTGTCAACTAAATATCTCAGATTGAAACTTCCCAGTAGGAAGTTGGGGCCTAAATTCTTAGATCCATTCCCTATATCAAAAATAATCCAGTCAGAGTCCAATTAAGTCTCCACCGGCTATTGGGGAAATACACCCAGTATTCCATAGTAGTCTATTGAAACTAGCTGTAGGATCAAATCTAAGACCAACCCAACAGCTCCCCCCAAACCTTTGATCGTACAGGGTGAGACACATTATGAAATTAAGAAAATCCTCGATTCTAGATTGCACCGAGGGAGATTACAATATTTGTTATTATGGAAGGGTTGCCCTTTGTCAGAGGCTACTTGGCTAAAAAGTTTGTATGTACATGCACATAGACTGGTTAACCAATTCCACAATGAATTCCCTGACAAACCAAAGGGTCCCCTTGGAGGTGGGGAGTGGGGGTTAAGTGCATCGCATTAACCTCTGGTTGTGTTTTCTGTATTATCTCTTTTAGAAGGTGAACTTCTCAAGGGGGGATGCCTGTCAGCTTTGGAAGCCATATTCCATGCTGCCACATAGCCTGAGAGAGTGGGAGAGGGACGTTTCAATTGAGTAGTTCTAAGTAGACAAAATAAAATTCTTTTCTTAGTTCAAGGTTATTAAGTGTGGTGCAGGATGGAAAAAGGATCTTATACTGGTACAGATTGTGATTGGTCCATGTAATGTGATGATGGGGGAAAGGGGGATGGATTGTATTTTGGGACATTATCCCTTCTGATAGAGTGCAGTCTAAAATTTATAACTATCTTGCAATTGATGTAATTATAAATTCAAATCTAGAAACATGTTTTTTTTAAAAAAAAATCATTTATTTTTTGGTCCTTTAAAAGAAATTGAAACCCTCATCTGATTAATAATTCTGCATTCAGTTTTGTGCTAATTATACTAGTCTTAATAAACACATCATCCAACCATGACTTTCTACATTGAAGATTTTTGTAGACAGTATAAAATTTTGTTGGAATGAATTGATTAGACAATGATTCAACTGATAATGTCCACTGAATTCAATTCAACACTTTTACTTCCAGGACAATTCAGCCACTGCTATTTATGCTCTGATATGTATTGCCTAAAAATGAAATGGAGAACTAAAGCTCGGTGCTTCACAGCATGCTACTTCCAACACTTTGCTGCATTATCCCAGTATGGTGATGATTTTTCCAATGGATCAAAATGACTATGATTGCTTTTAGTCAGCATCGCTACCTGTGAAATAAACTTGCAAACAAAATCACTATTTTGATAAGATGGTAATACATTGTCCTGTCTCCCTAGTTATCATACTTAGTATACATAATTGGCCAATAAGACCCTGCAGGATTTTGATTGGAAAATCATGAGTGGCACACCTATTCATGTAAAATTGGGCAGAAAGGAATAGGCATTCTCCAAAAATCAACTGGAAGCCCTTTGTTTACAAGAATGACCCCAAATTTTTATTCTGAACATAACTGAACACACTTCAGCCTTTATCACCACTTTAATAGAAGATTGCAGCAACAGTAGTAGAAATTTAGTATACATTAAAACTGAAAAACCTTGATAGAATCCAGTCACTGTTAATATTCTTAGCCTACAATCATCACAGTACAAGAACTTTGTTTTTCTAATGCAGTGCTTTAGCATAAAATACAACTGCTGAAAACAGTGCAAAATTCATTTGCTTCTCTCTTTCCCACCTCTTGACATTCTCATATATCTTTGTACTGTCTCTCAGTGTGAACGGGGACAATGTTTTAGAAACATTCACATCAAAAAAGGAGAAACTAAAAATTAAACATCCAAAAGATGCCAAAATAATAACACCTGCAATGTATAAACATATGCTGAGCCATACTTTTGAACATATCTATAGTCTTCTATTGTACTATTTAGATTTTTCTATTATTTTTTAATGAATTTGAAGATCTATCATTGGGTACAAGGGCATAAAAAGTTGTTTTGCTTTGTTTTAAAAAAGTATTAGGAAGTTCTACTTTTATATAATATATGCCATTTACACACTTCACCTTTATATTCTTATATCTTCAGAGGATCAAAATATGTCCAATCCAGTATTGCTCGTGGAAAAATAACTTGTCAGTTCATTAAACATCTGAAAAGTAGAAATAGCCATGAATATGGACCTATATATTTTGATGTAAGTATGCAAGGGGAAATAAAAAAGAAGAGTACAGCTTTCACTGTCCAAAACACTAATTAGAGCAGTGATGGAAATATCTTAAATTGCTGGAAACTATTGTGGAAAGGGAGTTTCACGAAGGCAGTAGTGTCACAAAAAACAGGAAAAGCCCAAGGGGAACATCAGGTCAGCCAGAAAACAAGCTTACATAGGAAAAGGAATCAAATAAAAAGTATTAAAGAATCCCTATAGACAAAAGCCTAAATAATTAAGAAAACTAGACAAATAGGAAAAGGAAACAAAAGATAATTTAGAAAATCCTTACAAACACAGGACATACCAAATAAGCAAAACAAACAGACAAAAGACACAAAATATAAATTACAAAAGGGACAGACAGGAGATTGCCACCGAACAAATATGAAAAACTATCTTAAAGCTAAAAGAGATTACAGAAAACCAATAATACAATCTGGCCACCCTGCGGAGTTTGCCCTCCGGCGGAAATAAAGACAAACTCAAACAGGATTTGAAACATTAGGCACAAATACAAACACTCACACAAAATCAACTTACAAAGGGAGAAAAGAGTATAAAAAACCAGGGACTTACCATGGGAAGCTAGCTAGCCCAGGAACGCAGATTTCTCGCTGTTCTCCGCCTTCCTGAAAAATAAAAAGATCCAGCTTTCAAGCAGTTGTCTGTATCCTTGTGCCGGAGCTCTCCCAGTGGGAAAATTGAATCTTCAAAAGAAAGGCATTTTGACACCTTTCAACACTATTAAATGAATGGTATGTAATGCTCATTCTTTTTATATAAGCATTTTGTACTTTGATGTGATAAATATATAGAAAAATGTGCCAAATAAGTTTGTCTTTGTTGCTTCTCCATTGTAACATGACTTGTTTCTTGCTATTTTGCAATTGCACACTAAGATGCCAAATGGGGGATTCAGGTTGTAATGGTACATTGCACACTGAAAGTCAACAATTGGAGAACTAAGGAAGAACCCACTAATCAAGTTCCATATCATCACATCCTTATTTGGTCTGCTCTTTTGTCATTTTCTGGTTTATTTCCAAAAATTTCATATCCTAACTAATAATTTAAAAGATGGCAGGGGGTAGGTGGGTTGTACTTTCTAAAAGCATTATTTCTGGTTTGTAATTTAGTGCAATATGGATGCAAACTTCTTTTTTATATGTAATGTGGATAGTTGTTGCATCTGCAAAACTTTGCTGTCTTAAGTTTATCTATAAAATAAGAGTTTTCTACAGTGGCACCTGTAAGGCTATTTTAAAGTAAAAATATTAACAGTTCCTTATCAATCACTTCAGCGAAGGGTATAGCTAGAAAATAGACCACCACAGGCAACCACAGATTCCTATGAAGCTTTGACAATATATTTTTTAAAGTTATTTTAGAGTCTGTTTCTGAATCTGACCTCCAACAGTGACAGTAACAGGCAAAGGAAAAAAAGGTCAACTAGTTGCCAATAATTTTTAAAGCATTGCATGGTGCATTTATTATAATTATGTGTGTAAAATAAGTTGCTATATTGCAGGGTGTTTAAATTTTGAAAATCTTCAAAGATTGTAACCAAAGGGTTTTCAATCAAGGGTTTTCAATGTTCTTTATTGTGTTTCATTAGCAGTTGATCTGATAATAACTGGCAATTTTTAAAAATGCTAAAAAAGACTAAGACAATAAGTATCGTTGCCTTGTCAAAATATATATTTAATCAGAGAGTAATAAACAATGAAGACTCAGTATGAGGAGTATTTGATTTCTCCAATATAAGTATCACTGAGTAGGCAGTCCAGGAACAAAGGAACAAAAAACCTTCCTTCCATTAGAGCCCCTAGACACAAAAAATAGTTGGCAAATATATGGAAATTCAAGACAAGGGTCTGGAAATTGGAAATAGGATAACATTTCAAAAGAAAATCCATGCTCACTGTATTCTTTGTTCTGACGATTCCCCTGATCCTAATAGAAAAACGCATTTTAGTTCTTAAGGTCTAAAGTCACTGCAGCAAAAATAAGATGTTTTACTTATGTATGTATATTTTGTGTGCATTTCTTCAACAGTTAGCATGAAAACTGCTCATAAAGCAAAATCTGTTATTTTTTAAATATGTTTTTATTAAGTTTAATTTTCAACATAGAGCATCATAGTTTCAACAACATTCTTGACATCTATACACATTCTTATCATAAATATCTTAACACATTGTATTTATATTTATCTAATATTAATAATTTTAACTCTAATTATTCCTATATTTTTACATAATTTACATTTTACAATCTTAAGGTTTCTTACAGTTAAGTTTCTTGTCCTATTTTTTAGTTCTATTTGCTAACCAATCATACCATTTATTCCAGATTAGGTAATAATCAGTCATCTCTTTCTTTCAATTTCAATGTTAACATATTCATTTCAGCACTTTCTGTTACTTTTTGTAATATCAGTTCTTCTTTAGGAATATTGGGAGTTTTCCATACTTGTGCAAAGGCTATTCTGATGGCTGTTGTAATATGTAGCAATAAATATTTTATTTCTTTTGGTATTCTATCTTTAATAATTCCTAAAAGGTAGGTTTCTGGTCTGAGCTCAATCTGATAACCAGTAATCTCTTGAAGACAGTTTTTAATTTGAATCCAGAATGTCTTAGTCTCAGGGCACAGCCACCACATATGATAAAATGTACTGTTAACCTTCTTACATTTCCAGCATTTTGGACTTGTGTTGAGGTAAATTCTTGACAATCTCGTTGGGGCAAAAATCTGCTATTTTTTTCCTTTATTTTGATACTAATAACTTTTTAAGGAATAATAAAGTATACATTATGGACTGATATTATTGGAAAAAAGAAATTGTTCTTTAATAATAAAAACAGGCTGATGCTGGAATTGTAAATTAGATTTGTTATCCACTTGGAATTTTATAATATGTGAAATGATTTTTATTGTTCAATTCTGTGTACTATACTTTTATTATTTTCAGTTTTCTTACAAAATATCTTAAAAGTCAATGATACAATATTAATTTAACTGAAACTGTTTCATTTAAACTGATGATCATTCTATACCAGGTGTTGGCAACCCATGGCTCATGAGTTGCATGCAGCTCTTTGGACTCTCTTCTGCAACTCCCTGTCCCATCACTGACATTGGCCCAACCTGGCTATGACTGACACCAGCCTTACTAACACAAGGGCTGGCAGGGTGGGAATGGGATCCAGGAGGAGGGGACATTGGAAAGGGGGTTGGGCCTGCAGCATCCAGCCATGGTTTTAAGAAGCTCAGGGTAGCAGGAAAAGGGGGCTGGCCCCACTGAACCTCACACACCCACTCCAGGGGTCAGGCACAGAGAAAGCTGAAGCACCCTCACCAAAGACACTCATCCGTCAGCTGGTTTCCCCTCCATCCCCGCTCTGTGTGTGTGTGTGTGTATGCGTACATACATACATACAAATATAAATATAAATATAAATATAAATATAAATATAAATATAAATATAAATATAAATATAAATATATATATATATATATATATATATATATATATATATATATATATATATATATATATATATTCTTAAGTTTTTATGGTACTTACATGTATGGCATTCAGCTTTGTTCGGGTATTTTCCCACGTCATAGTAGTGGTGCTTTTAAAGTTGTAGCAACGCTTCAGCAGAATCTCATGATGATGGCAGATGAGATTCTGCTGAAACGTTGCTACAACTTTAAAAGCACCACTACTATGATGTGGGAAAATACCCGAACAAAGTTGAATGCCATAAATTTTCCACGTCATAGTAGTGGTGCTTTTAAAGTTGTAGCAACGTTTCAGCAGAATCTCATGATGATGGCAGATGAGATTCTGCTGAAACGTTGCTACAACTTTAAAAGCACCACTACTATGACGTGGGAAAATACCCGAACAAAGTTGAATGCCATACATGTAAGTACCATGAAAACTTAAGAATATATATATATATTCACACACACACACACACACACACACACACACACACACATACATCATACATCATACATCATACAACATACATCATACATATATATATATATATATATATATATATATATATATATATATATATATATATATATATGATATTCAGCTTTGTTCGGTATTTTCTCACGTCATTATAGTTGTGCTTTTAAAGTTGTAGCAACGTTTCGGCAGAATCTCATCTGCCATCATCAGGCTTCTGTATTGTGTTCGTCTGTGAGTCAGACTTTCACCGCCGTTTCTGATTTAAATTTGGTGCTAGCCATATATATATATGCACACATACATACATACATGTATATCAACTGCAGTGATTGTGCAAGCAATTACAAACTATTCTAAAAATACGAGTTCCAGGTATACTTGTAAAAGAAGAAACACCGAAGATGACTTAGTAGGTAGACACTCACTGTAGTACACTGACAGCCAAAGCCAAGGAGTGGGCATATCTTTATCAGGTCTGCAAGCTCAATGATTATTTCATGAATTTCATCCAAAGTTGTACTATACCCAGGGCCTGGCAACCCACTGAAGGTGCCGGTGGAACAGGTACACGGAGAGTGCTCCCATATATATGGGGAGTATCTGAAACTGCTGTACGCATTCTCCTAGGGCATGGTGTCAAGGTGGTGCACAAACTGGACCAAACTCTAAGAATGAGAGTGATGCACCCAAAGAAAACACTACCCAAGGAGGAGTCATCTCCGGTGGTTTACCGCATCAACTGCAGTGATTCTGCAAGCAATTACATAGGGGAAATGGCCAAGTGGCTAAAGACCAGGATACATGAACATGAACTGTCGGTCCAGTACAAAGAACAGTGCTCTCAGATCTGGGCACATATGCAGGAGCATAATCACACATTCAGTTTTCAAGAGGCTGGTGTTGTTGCCTGTGATATAACTAAAGGATGATGCCTTTTAAAAGAAGCCTGGTTTTCCAACAGCAATTCTATCAATAGGCATATCGAACTACCACTGGCCTACCAAGCACTGAAACACCAGGAAAGATCCTGCAGGATAACAGAGATCACTTCCCATTGGGGAGCAGGGACTGATGGCACTCCCCCATCCCTGGGCATGTAGACTCATCCTATGAAGGCACAGCCAGGCCTGTCCAAATACAGAGGAGCTCAGCCTCAAGTTATAACAGACAGGTATGATGAAGAATGAGCTAGGCCAACCACAAGGTCACTAGCAAAGCAACAAATTGCAATAGCTGGCAGGCTAACATCACCTCCTAGAGATAAGCATTCCAGGCTGGGTTGGACATGGGAGGAAGTAACAAGAAGAGATAAGTGTCCTTTGACCAACATGATGGAAGCAAAAACAACAGAGCTAATTACTGATGGGAAGCGGTTGGAAGGGCCTATCACTTGTGCAAGGGCTAAATTGATTAATAATATATAAAGACAGAGACCTCTGTAATGGTAGCTTAATCCTCTGACAATGTCAGCAGAGGCTGACAAAAGCTTAGTAAGTACATTAAATGTAATTTGTAGTTCCAGAGATCGCAGGATGTCTGTTTCTTCTTTTATATACATACATACATACATACATACATACATACATACATACATACATACATACATACATACATGTGTGTATGTTGTGTGTGTTCTCTCTCTCTCTCTCTCTCTCTGTGTGTGTGTGTCTGCGTTTCTTCTCTCCCTCTCGGAACATCGAACCTGAGCCAAGCCGGCAAGCTCTCCTTGGGGCTCTTCGCTACTCCTTTTATTTTTTTTATTTTTGGAAATCCGGGCTGGCTGAGGAATGTGCACCAGCTATAGCAGAGGCTTCCCTTCAGGTGACCCTCCTCCTCCCCCTCCTTCTCCTTTCACAACCTCTGGCTGGCTGTGGCAGGGCCAGGAGGGTGGGCATGCACGGGGAGACCTTCCTCAAGCAAGCGGCTGGGCTTGGCCAAAGTGCAGCAAAGGTACATGTGGGGTGACCAGCCACTTGCTTAAGGAGGGTCTCCCACTCGTGTGATCCTCCCAGCCTGCCACAGCCAGCCAGGGGGGCACGAGAGGAAAAGGAAGGGGAGGGTCGCCCAAAGGGAAGCCTCTGCTGTGGCTGGCATGCATTCCTCTCAGCCCACCTGGATTTCCAAAAAGAAGAAATAAAAGGAGTAGTGAAGAGCCCCAAGGAGAGCTTGCTGGCTTGGACAGCCATGGCTTTGAGAGAGAGAGAGAGAGAGAGAGAGAGAGACAGAGACAGAGACAGAGACAGAGACAGAGACAGACAGACAGACAGACAGACAGACAGACAGACAGACAGACAGACAGACAGACAGACATAGAGAGAGACATAGAGAAAAGCACACACACACACACAGGGAAAGATAGAGAGGGGGAGAGAGAGAGACATAGACACACACAGAGATACAGAGAGAGGGAGAGAGAGGGGAAGATAGGGAGGGGGGAGACTCTTTAAGTGTTTAAGGTTGCAGACCCCTGTTCTATACCTAAGGTAATATAGTCTTACACTGGGATGATGTCATTGTTTTTCGAAAGTTTATTATATAGCAAGTCTTAAAATATTACCTTTAAACACATGCGGAAGATATAGAGAGAGCCAAGGTGGCACAATGGTTAGAATGCAGTACTGCAGACTACTTCTGCTGACTGCTGGCTGCCAGCAGTTTGGCAGTTAAGTCTCACTGGCTCAAGGTTGACTCAGACTTCCCTCCTTCCAAGGTCAGTAATATGAGGACCCAGATTGTTGGGTATGATGTACTGACTTTGTAAACCATTTAGAGAAGGCTGTAAAGTACTGTGAAGTCGTATATAAGTCTAACTGCTATTACTGTATATAATACCAAGTAAAGACATCATATACTTCCATTTGTAATCAACATTCCCATAGCCTGTATAGATTCCTTTATGGCACAAAATAATGTATCCTAAAGAAATTTCTATGGGGCTTTCTCAAATCTAGATGTCAGAAAGATTGGAAAATTACAAAGTATTACAGGAAGTGGCAATATTATACTCTAACGCGAGGAAAACCTGGATGCGCGAAGCCGTTAAACGCTGACCGTAACTGAGAGCAGACCCTCCGACGACAGGCCCACGCGACAGGCCGGCTGGAGTACTCAAATGCCGCATCAACATGGTGGAAACGTCCACTACAGAACACACGCCCATTGCTACCGCGTTCGGGAACCGACGGGCACAGGAGACCATTGGCCTGCGTCAAAAATCAACGAAATGGTCCACACGGAAAGCACGGCGCACTTGCACCGTGTGAGAAAGCTATGGCGGCGCGTCCGCGTCCGGGTCTGGCGTGCACGGAGACTACCCGATCCGTGTGAAAAATCGCATGCGGGGAACAGAGGACTGCCAGACGCTCAAAGTGGCCACCTGGAACGTGGATTCGCTGACTGGACGCTTGACCGAGATCGTCAGGGCCATGCGGGACAGGAAGCTGGACATCTGCTGCCTCCAGGAAACTCGCTGGAAGGGCAACAAAGCTACGACTATAGACGGCTATAAGATCATATACACCAGCTGTAAGGAAAACCGCGGCAGTGTAGCTGTGGTTGTCAGTCCCAGCTGGCAAAGCTCCGTTGCAGAAGTTAAGCGCCTCACAGAGCGACTGATGATAATCTTCGTAGCGACCGAGAGGCAGCGCCTACACATCTTGTCTGCCTACGCCCCTCAGACCGGATGTCACGAGGAGGAGAAGGATACCTTCTGGGAACTGCTCGACATCCAACTCAGGCAGATCCCAGACGAAGACGACATCATCATCTCTGGCGACCTGAATGGTCACGTAGGGCGGGACAAAAAGAGACACCAGTGCCACGGTGGGCACGGCACAGGCGATATGAATGAGAATGGCCAGAGGATCCTGGACTTTGCCGACTCCCATGATATGACCATCACGAACACCTGCTTCATTAGGCGAGAACCCCAACTCCTCACCTACCATAGCAGAAATGGGAGCTACCACACACAGATCGACTACATCATCGTGCGATGAAGAGCCGCTAAAACGTGCTCAACGCCAAGGTGTACCCGTACGAATCGAGCAGTCAGCACAGGCCGCTGATGGCGAAGATCAGGATCAGCAAGCCCAAGACCAAGATTGATAAAAAGAATGCAGACCAGCCACGAATCAAGTGGTGGAACCAGAAGAAGATGGCGGGACCCCTCATCAAACCGGAGCAGTTCCTGCAGATGGTCGACGGGCCACAGGAAGCGTGGTCCATGCTGAAGAGCACTGTTCACACTGCCGGCTGCCAACAGCTTGGTTGTACCAAGCCAGGACGGAGACGCATCGATCGAGATACATGGCTCTGGACACCGGAAGTACAAGATGCCATGCACCTGAAGAAACGGCTTTACAAGGCCTTTCTTCAGGACAAGACCAGCGAGAAGCTCTGCGAGTACAAGGCGGCCAAAAGGCAGCCAAGAAAGCAGTAGCGACAGCCAGAAGCTCCCACTACGACGACATCTACGAGAAGCTGAACACGCGAGAAGGCGAGAATGAGATCTACTGCCTAGCCAAAAGCAGACAAGGAAGACCCTGGACATCGACCAGTTTCATGGGATCAATGACGAAAGGGGAAATTTGATCGTCAACCCCAGAGACGCTGCCGAGAGGTGGCGGCAATACTTCGAGAAGATCTCCACCGAGGAGTTCCCACACCCACGAACCCCGCGAGGTGACCCCGTCGAAGGCCCAGTCTCAGGCATTCACGCCAGCGAGGTCACCGAAGCCATCAAGGCCATGAAAAACGGTAAGGCAACAGGACCAGACGACATCCCTGCCGACTTCTGGAAAAAGGCACTACCGGGCTCGGCATTGTGGCTGTGCGCAGCTGTTCAACAACATCGTCTCCATGGGAAAAGTGCCACACGACTGGTACCGCAGCACCACTGTTCCGATCTGGAAGGGAAAGGGCAGCCCAGCGGACTGCTCCAACTACAGACCGGTCAGGTTACTGTCACACACTATGAAGATCTTCGAACGCGTCCTCGATAAGCGCATTCGGGACATCGTCGACATCAGCGTCAACCAGGCCGGATTCATCAAGAACTGCGGCACCACCGACGCCATCTTCGGTGTGCGGATGCTGATGGAGGCTCACAGAGAGAAGAAAATCGCGCTCCATACCGCCTTCTTGGACTTGGAAAAGGCCTTGACCGAGTCCCCACGATCTCATCTGGTACGCACTGCGAGATCATGGCGTGCCCGAGCTGCTTGTACAATGGGTCCAACTCCTATACAGATGTCACAAAAGCCATGTAAAAGCGGCAGCTGGGATATCAGAGGAGTTCAATATCACCGTCGGCGTACACCAGGGCTCTGCTCTCTCACCACTGCTGTTCATTCTGGTGATGGATACAATTACACACGACCTGTACACGCCCGCCCCATGGACGCTGCTCTACGCCGATGATGTGTTCCTGGCCAACCTGCGCAAGGCTGAACTCGAGCACCTAGTCCAACAGTGGCACGACCGCCTCGAGCAGTTCGGGCTCCGGCTGAACCTAAAGAAGTCCGAATACCTGACCACTGACAACGAAACGACAGGCTCCATCCACGTGAACGGGCAGGAGCTACCGCGCGCCTCCACCTTCAAGTACCTGGGAACTACTCTTGGGGAAGAAGGCCTACTACAAACTGAGGTGGCAGCCAGGATCAACGCAGCGTGGGGCAAATGGAAGTCCGTCATGGGCGTCCTCTGTGACAAGAAGATGCCGATGCGCCTGAAGGCGAAAATCTATAACTCTGTGGTGCGTCCCGTGGCCATATACGGCGCAGAGTGTTGGCCGACGACCAAAGAAGTTGAAAGCAGACTCCAGACAATGGAGATGCGAATGCTCCGATGGTCGGTAGGCCTCCACCCTACTCGATCGCATCAGGAACGAAGAAGTGCGTAGACGGTTCAACGTTGTGCCCATCCCCACGGTCATGAGGCAGTCCCGGCTACGATGGTTCGGCCATGTGAGTTGCGCTAAGGAAGAATCCATCATCAAATCTGCGATGAAGGTGACTGTCGGAGGAGCGAGACCGCGTGGTAGACCTAAGCAATGCTGGATGGACACGATCAAGGCCGATCTAGAGATCGCGAAGGCAGACCCGACATACGTGGCAGACAGAGAGGCGTGGAAGCAATACTCAAGGACATTAGCGGACCTCGCCAGAGCGCGAGACAAACGCTGAAGAAAAAGAAGAAGAAGAAGAACGCGAGGAAAACCTGTACAAAATGTTTTATAGGTGGCGCCTACCCCCTGCTAGGCTAGCAAAAATGTTTAACCTAAACCCAAATTGTTGGAAGTGTAAGAAAGAAAAAAGGCACTTATTTTCATATGTGGTGGACTTGCCCAGAAGTCAAGAAATATTGGAACACAATTTGACTGTGGCTAGAACAAATAATAAAACAGAAAACTGAACCCAAACCAGAATTATTTTTATTAGGTATAACAACAGAAAAATATAACAAAAAAGACAGTTATATTATGCTGCACATTTTAACAGCTACTAGGATTTCTTATGCACAATTTTGGAAGCAGGAAAATGTACCACCAAAGGGTATTGTTATGAAGAAAATATTAGACTGTGCAGAGATGGACAGGCTAACATTGAAATTGAGAGATAAAGAAGATTCAATATATTATATAGTCTGGGATGCCTGGTATGAATGGTTTAAGAATAAAAAGAAATTAAAATGGCAATTAGGTAAAGAATAAGAAATTATGTAAATTTCTGTTATGGAGAAAATTAAAAAGATGAAAATATACTGATTTGTAGCAAGAGTAAGGAAAGAAATATGCAACGGTAATGGAATAAGAAAGTATATATAGAAAGATGATAAGGAAATGTAAAAGATGTCTTGATGTTGATACAATGATGTATAAAGTTTTATTTTATGTTTTTAAACTTTGAAAACTGAATAAAGTATTTTCAAAAAAATATTATACTCTAATGCAACAACAAAGTAAAAACAAAACATAGTCAAAAGAAATTCAAAAAGAATATGAAATCATTCTGACAACTATATGCAAAACTGAAACCTCTTTTTCAATACATTTTTTTTTTCACAAAACTGAAAGGCACATTTTGGCACAGAATTGATTTATATCAAGATTTTCATCATAAATATGCCTCATAGATATATCCTGCATAGATATATTCCATCCATCATAGGTATGTCTCAGTTCAGGTACATTTGCAGAAATAGATTAGAAGGTGATTTTCTAATTTCAATTCTAAAACGTACAGACACAACATAGGAAAAGCAATATTTATAATTAAATGCACACAATTAAAAGTCAATCAAATTCATTATCCACATATGTTGGTTCATATTGAATACAATTATAAATTTGCTACTAGAATAATATTTTTGAAAGACAGCTATAGAAGGAATCTATATAAAACAATATATACTTAATTTATTCATTAACATTGTAGAAATAAATCTCATTTGTAAAAGAATTTGTGTGAATGTCTTTTCAAAATAAAACTTATATAACTTTTTAAGAATACCATTATTCATGTCCATTTTCTCTGCTGCTTATTTATTAATATCAGCAGCTATGATAAAACTGGGTTCATAAACGTCAAGAGTGAGACATTTACTCAGAAAGACATTTGTGGCAGATAACCTTAGGTCCTTCAAATTTTTTGGACTACAGTTCTCATTAGCCACAGCCATAATAACAATTTCAAAAATGATAGGAATCAGTCCAAAATATTAGGGTGATTCCAGGTTTCTTGGGCCATAAAAAGGATTATTTAAGATATACTTTTGTCCCATTCAGAATTATGGAAGGACAAGCTACAGGTTAGAAACAGAAGGACATATTTTATGAGGGACAAAAGCAGGAGCTTTCATATAGGATTTGGACACAACTTTTGACTGTAGTAAAAACCAGCAGATCTAAAGACTGAAGAACTGAGGAGAATATTTAGATGTTGCAAGTGCTGCATTCATTCTGAAACAGATAACATTGTTATTTCAATCTTTTTATATTGTTATTTTTACTAAAAGTCCTGTCCCTTTATTAAATGACAAAGTAAATGTCTCACATTACCATATATTTAAAAATGAAGAATGGCTTCACTCAGAATAATACCTGAATCAGAAAGCTTATAAGCACAGATTCAAGACTACAGTAATTATAAAATACTGAAAAAGCCATGAACAACAGTGGTAGGATTCAATTTTTTCTACTACCGGTTCTATGGGCGTGGCTTGGTGGGCGTGGTGTGGCTTGGTGGCTGTGGTGTGGCTTAGTGGGCATGGCAGGGGAAGGTTACTGCAAAATCCCATTCCCTCCTCACCCCACTAACCTGCTTTTCAGCTCCGTTTTCCTGCGCAGGGCAACCAAGGAAGCCCCAGCCAATCAGCTGGGACTCAGGAGTCAGAGAAGAGATGGGGGCAGGGCCAGTCAGAGATGGTATTTGTTGGTTCTCTGAACTACTCAAAATTTCCACCACCGGTTCTCCAGAACTGGTCAGAACCTGCTGAATACCATCTCTGATGCACAACAACCACAAAACATGAATACTGCACAGTCTAAAATTCAAGCTCTATGATGTTATAATCAAATAAATGGTTGGACTTGAACACTGTTATTATAAAGGACCAAGCCACTGCTTCAGGTCTTCTATTGCCATTCTAGCCCATACTGTAATTAGCTTCTTTGGGATTTTTGTCAAATGTAAATCTTGTTTGTTAATGCTAGTATTTCAGATAGACTATTGGGCTTGAAGGCCACCCAAAAATTGTTTTTATTTTCCAATCTGCATGTGTATAAAATTGATTTATTATAAAGTTATCCATCTGGTAAACTATTATAAAAATCATATTTCAGTAAAATGTCAGTTTAATGAAACATCAGATACAAGCAATAATATCACAAGGAATTTATTAAATATAAAACTAATGTTATCCTACAAAATACAGTGAGTTGGATTCAGGCTTAGTTATTCTTAGCATAAACCAATTAGAAAAAAAGAGTGATGGGGGGAATTAGTCAGACTACTAAGCCAATTATTTTAATGATCCTATTCTAGGCATAATTTAGGATGCATTCTCAAAGATATGCACGGGAATTAAATTTATATTCAAACTAGTGCTATTCTAATACCACTTATGTTATACAGCCTTGATTGAAGAACTAAATTAATATATTTAAAATAATGGTTATACATATTTTTTGCTTTGAACATATATGGGATTTGCTCATTTATTTATTAAAATATTACATTGGGTAGGCAAACACTTAAGCATCTAAATGTTCTTTGCTGGTGCAATTATAAACATGTTTATTTATCACAGGTATGAAAACTAATGGCAGAAAACATTAGCTTAGGTCAAATATGCACATTATGCCAAGATTCATATTGGGAGAAAAATAATTGGTGTTACCTGATGACTTCAGTTATTCACAAACACTCAGAATGCCCCAAGGTACATCCAGAGAAAGAGGGAGAATTCTTTTGTCACAGAGACACAAAGTAATGTACCAACCTTTCCTCTATTCTGGGAATCGAAAAATTGAGGGCACTATAACTCAAACAGTTAAGAAAGCAGATGGATTGCTTTGATGTAGTGTCATACAAAATTCAGGGGAAATTCAAAAGGAGAATGTGCCTTGTAATCAGGGTTTTGCACTGGCAATACCAATTAGGATTGAAAGAAAATATTCAGGGAACTAGAGGCAAAAGTCTACAGAACTCAGACCAGAGTTCTAATGAGTTGCAAGAGGAAGAGCTAGAAGGTGGTGAACAAACAGAGAATAACAGAATCATAGAAACAAGAATTGCTCATGTTAGCCAAGGGATTAAACATCAAAGAATTCTACAACTAGCGTGGTTTCTTAAAGTAAGATTCCAATTGCACAGTAAGAATACTATAAATGTAGCTCTAATGTTGGAAAGTATTTTTCTAACAGAAAACAAGCATTGTTCCTAATGAGCCCCAGCTGTGAGCATACTCGGGCATAACCATCCTTGTTTCCTGAGTTTATTGTCTTTGCTCTGATTTTAAAACTGATGCAACTTTTAAAGCAAAATGGTCTGCTAGGATCTGACCTCTCATTATCTCAGAATGTCCAACTTGTTCTTATTTCTTGTCTTCCCCATCTGCTCCAGATGATGGGGAATCTTAGCTCATCAGATCAGGTGCTTCAATCTTTAATTAAAGGGATGAGAGTAGGCCCTATCTATCACATTACTTGGGAAGTGCTTTGTGGTGCTTTGTGGTTACAATGTGATCACAGCAGAAGGAGATACCTTGCCTTAGTTTTATATGTTCAAATAATATATTATTTTCTATCAACTTGTCTATATGCTTTTTTGTTTGTTTTTGTTTTCCCTGGATTCTTACCATCAATGTTTTATTTTTGTTTATGATGTATCATGGACTTTTTGATATTTTTGATGATTGCACAATAAATCATCAAGTATCTTTCATTGCAATAGGTAAATATCCAACAGAAAAACAAATGCTATATAAATTATAGAGTGAATGTTGTGAATTTAAAGGTTTTTTATATAATATGAACATCTAATGCACAAACGTTTGTGAATTCTTTAGAAGCCCTTCAATTAATTTTGACCCAAAATGGAAATTTGTTTTCAAAATAGCATACATGTAGCTTGTTTTAAAATCAAAGATGAAAGAAAGCAATGTTTGTTTTAATATGCTACAAGAATTTGACACTGCTTCTTACTTTCAGTATTTTCTATTCATCTTCCCTCCTCAAGTGTGTTCAGAAGAATTGTTATATACTTCTCAAGTAAAATTAGAAAAAAAACATAATATTATTAAAATTTAATACATTAGAAATGAACAAGGTTCTTTGTGCTGTTGTTCAGACTTTCTCAGGTCATGAAAGTTGCAGGGAGGACACCTGCAGTTATATCTGTACTCTGGTGTCAACCTCTTTGAGAGATGGACTGGTACCTCTTGCTTTGAAAGAAGTGATAGAATGTTCCTCCTCAAGAGGCTGGCTCTGGATCCAGCAAGTACTGTATCTTCTGTCTCCAATATTCCCTTTGTGGGGAAGATTGTTAAGAAGGTGGTCCTCATTTGAAGAGAACTCTGGAAGAAGGTCTAGACTCATTTCAATTGGATTTCAGGTTGATATTTAGTATAGAGACAGTCTTGGTCATACTTGTAGATGACTTGTGGTGGAGCTGCAATGGAAGTGTTTTTTTTCCCCAGGACTCACAGGTCCTTCTCCATGAACAGGTGTAACTGGGGTCAGGAAGGCCTTTGAAAGTTTCATTTGTATGTATGTGCCCTTCCCTAGATTGAAAAGGTCTTCAGATGGTTATTCATGCCCTAATGACCTTATGGCTCAACTATTGCAATAAACTCTATAGCAGGGGTATCAAACTCACGGCCTCATGGCAGCATCACATGACGTATTGGGACTTTCCCCCCCTTTGCTAAAACAGACATGGACATGGCCAGCACATGACGCATCCAGCCTGCAGGCCTGGAGTTTGACAGCCCTGCTCTATAGGAAGACCACTCAGCTTCAATTGATCCCTAATGCAGTGGTGTGAGCAACATTGGGCATGCCTTAATATGTGAAAGTTATTCTGCACGCTGCACTGATTGTCAGTATTCTTTCTGATGTTATTGAAGATATGGTTATGTCCTATAAGAGTCACTTTGTATAAAGAGGTGGATATATATAATAAATAGTGAAGTCCAACACATCAGAAGCAGTGGTGGGATTCATTTTTTTTTACTACCAGTTCTGTGGGCATGACTTGGTGGGCATGGCAGGGGAAGGATACTGTAAAATCTCCAGTCAGAGTTGGGATTTGCTGGTTCTCCAAACTACTCAAAATTTCTGCTACCAGTTCTCCAGAACTGGTCAGAACCTGCTTAATACCACCTCTGATCAGAAGGACTGCATATCTTTGTGAAATGATTCCAGGGGGGGGGTAGTGTGATAGAGTTGGTGTCAGCTTTAAAATTCAGCTGTCACATTTCGTGAAAGGGGGGGGGTGGAGGAGTTGAAAAGTTCAAGGTTATTCTGTATGTCGTATTAAGAAATTCCAATTGCAGTTAATTGGTTCTCGTGATTTATGAAGTGTAAAAGTGGGAGGAAAGAAGGGAGGAGAGGAGGTGGATTCTGTGTAATGTGCAAAAATAATTTCACTTTGGGAAATTGCCTTTGACATGCCACATCTATTTCTAAATAAATCAATTGGAGAGAAAATGTCTCGGAGTGATTGATATCATGGATACTTTCTGGATGCCTTACAGTTGGTGCATTCTGGATCCCTTCAGTTAAATAATATCATATATCAGCACCAAGGAACCATGCTTTCTTTGCCACAGTGACTGACCTCTAGAAGGAGGTTTCCCTTCATATCCATGTGGCTTCTACTCTTATGGCATTGCAGAAAACATTAAAGACCTGTTGTTCTTTCAAGCCTTGGTTTAGGATAGTTGGAGCTCCTGTCAGACTGAATATCTTGATGTGCTCATTCAGATTCATAATCATGTCATTTTAAATATATATATTTTACAATTATTGCATTGTATTTTCTATTGTTTTAGCATGCTGATAAAATGAATTAATTTACAAATAAATAAATCATGAATATAGAAGCTAGTTAATTTCTTACAATAATGATCTAATTTGGAAAAGATAAAAGAAAGTACTTTTGCCAAAGCTGCTGATGGAAATAGAGTAGACTTGATACAATGTAATGTGAAGCAAGTCTATTCACATAAGTTGACACATTTGCAAAACATTATTGGGCTTATTCCAAGTGTGTGTTTTAGTTAGCCCCTAGTATTAATTTTTTTCAAGATTCTGTGAATAAAAATGCAGTTTTTACATATAAACAGAGACTTGTCACTTTCATTATTTAAAGATTAAGTTTTTTTACTGAATCCATATACAGTAAGCTATTTAAAGTACTACTTTCTGGAAATATTTTGATTGAATTAAAATTTTTGTAAAAAAAGCAGAATAAAAAACCAACACACAATCTTCAGAAATTTTGTAGGTTGACTCAGAATAATGTTCCTCTCTTGAAGTTATAGAATCAGAAACATTTCTGAATGGTATTTTTTTTTTGTTCATTTATACTGTTGAATACAGGAGACCATGTCAAAAATTACACCATGGAGACTAGGAAATTGGAATTATTTTTAAATGAAATTCCATTAAGGTAATAACATATTGACTATATAATTTCTTAAAGTAAATGAACAGACGATATTTCAACAGTAATTTATATATCTTTTATAGCAGAATATGATTATCATTACTACTATATAAAATAGCCACTTGTAGTACAACTCATCAGTTCAATGCTCACAGAGATTCTCAGTCATCCAGGTTATGATTGTCCCAAATGTCCTTTAAAAAAAAAAAGGCAATTGGACTTTGTTCTTTCTTGAAGAGGTTTCACTTCTCATCCAAGAAGCTTCTTCAGAACTTCTCATCCAAGAACTTCTTGGATGAGAAGCGAAACATCTTCAAGAAAAAACAAAACCCAGCTGCCTTTTGAAAACCAGCACCTTTGAGACAACTCATCAGTTCCTAAATTAAAGTTGTTGACTTTGACGTAGAATGATGTTTGAGGGCCTACGTCATATTTCAAGTATTGTGAATTATTTATTTATGGAAGTAAAGCCCAGTTTCAACACACTTGTCAATTTCTGGGAATTCTAGAATACCTGCAGTGAGATAGAGGAAAGAAAAAGAGGTGACAACGGAGGTAATTATAGCTCAATAGCAGAGTACATTCTAATGATCATATGTTCAATTTGTGGGATCTATGCAAGTAAAAGGATTGGATTATAAGTGACATGATGCTGTAGATATAACCTGAAAAGTCCGCTAATCCAAAATTCTAGTATAGATGAATAGTATGGCTTATACATTTATATAATTAGTCTTCATTTCATCTAACTAACATTCATTCATTCAGCATTTGTACAACATTTATTTGTTGAATTATATAAAATTAACAAATTAAACTCATTGGTTATTTAATTTCTTGTCTAAATTGAATGTAATTTGTATCAATAACCTATCAACAGAGTATCAACAGAGTGAACAAATTCCAAAATTTTACAAATTTCTGCAGACATTGGAAACATCCATACACTTTTAAGAAATTATCCTGAACTATAAAAACTATAAAGGAGTCCCTGCGGGTTTTACCTCACTAGTCAGAGTTGACTGTCCAGGGGTGTCCAAATACATTTCTGTAGTCATGTGGCCAGTATGACATCACACAACAGCACAAAGCATAAGGTGAACCACAGAATGCTGTTACCTTCTCATCAGTGTTACCTATTTATTTACTTGCATTTACATTCTTTTGAACTGCTAGGTTGTCAGGAGCTCAGGCAAGTGATGGGAGCTCACTCTATCATTCAGTAGTAGGGCTCGGACTGCTGGAATATAGACATTCTTTGGCTTTTTTTAAGCACCGAGACACCAGTTAGTTCAAACTATAATATTTTAAAATATCATTACTTTCTTAATATTAAACATGTGAAATATATGTTGTGGAGAAATACTTGTTAAAACAGAAAAAGCAAACCAGACCTTTGTTGCAGTGTCAAATTTATTCTAAAAGTCACAGCTTTGTTATTGCAATGAGAAAATGCTAAACGAAGAGCTTACTTTTCAATATAAGGTTTTATAGAATGCTGTATCTTAATATTACAAGCTCTGAAGTAGGATTCTTTTTAAAAAAAAGATTTGAACAGATAGCAGCAGAAAACATTAAAATGGTAGAAAACCATTCCATTAACTTGCTTTCAGTTTCTCTGGATTCCATTAACTCGCTTTCATTTTTAGCAGTCTTGCTTGAATTAAAAAGGCCAGTCACAATGCATTTGGAATGGTATCTAACCAAATATCATAGAAAAATGGCATTTCAAATGTCTCCTGAAAGATATTAAAAATCCTTTTGAAGACTCTTCTTCACAACTGAGTCCTTTCTCCTCCCTACATCCAGTTGTTTTGCAGCAGCATATAATGAAATGAAAAGGAGAGATAAATAATTCTGATTTTCTTTCTTCACAAAAATAAAGTACCATGTTCTCTTATATCTATAGATCATGTTCTCATTTAAAGTTAGGTCCTAACAGAGTTAACTCTGGTGATATTCAAAATCATGGACTATTTTTCATAGGCAACCTTCCTAAGCCTAGTGTATTCTAGATGTTATTCAATCACTATTGTTATTATGACAATACTTTAAAGGAACTGAATTTGAACAGTTATAGAAGTCTCCAGACTTGGAAAAGGATATAGAAAAAATTCCTACAGAAATTTTTATTCAATATTGGAAACTTCCTATTACCATAGGTCATAGGTTAAGAGGAATATACGGACTTATTTCAGCCAATTGTCCATTCATTTGCTTCATTGTTCACTGGTTGCTCTTGGGCTAATTATTTTGCCATTTCTAGTGGTGTTTGGTGTGTTTGTTTATTTTTTCGGCACATTGCAATCTGTTTCTCCAGAATGATAATAACAGGGAGGTGCAGTCATCAATCATTCACCACTTAGAGATGATCAGTCATCAATCAATTACCCATGGGTGTCAAAAAAATATGTGGTGACTGTTTGACTCATATTGAGAAAATAAGTCCTTTAAAGAAGTGAATGAGTGTCTAGTTTACATTTTTTAAGGATATGTAAATTTTGTAAAGAGGATATATCTTCAAATGAATGTCACTAGAAAATGGAGACAAATATTATAATATTTGTAGCAAGGTTGCTTTACTTACATTAACTTAGTTTCCTGTTACTTAATTGGGATCTCATTTTCTGTTCCATTTAGGTATCTTGTTATGGAAATAAGTGAAACTCTAATCTTAATTTACTCAACATGAAGTGCCACCTCTAATTTTGACATGAGATTGTAATGTTCTTTCAGTGAAATAAGTCTAGAAGTTGAGGTGCTGGCCTATAAACCAGGAGATTATTTTTTAAAGCCTTCATTAGGTAGGAAAGCCAGCTGGGTGACTACTAAGCCTACTAACTTTCCCATTCACAAGTCATCTGCAAGTGACAGGTTATGGAATACTATTAAACCAAATAATATTAACCCATACTGATTATGAGATGGTTAATGGATATGGTAGTGCAACAATTTAGATCTGATTCCAAAAAATGTATTTCAGAGTGTGAATATTGTACATGTCTAGCATCCTTTAGAGTAATTGTGTATTTTCCTGGCTTCCTGTTGTTATCTTTTGCTTTATCCATAGTAAGGCACTCAGCTGCTTTAAAAATTTCTCCCTGTACTTTCCCTTTCTTATAGGGAAGTGAATTGAACCTGAAGGTCCATTGGAGACCTATTGCTGACTTTCCTTTACTAAAAGCAACAGGAAATCCAAAATCTGGAAAAGCTCTATGGATGGAGACAAGAGAAGGAATAGGTGAAGGAGTCATTGGATATATTATTTTCAATATGGTATTCTGTGGGGATCTAAGAACTGAAATATAATTCATGGACATATGAATTAACCAATAAACTACACATTCCCTGAACTTACTAAACTTTTTCAAGAGTTTTATTAAAAGTATACAAACATGTATATGATGAAATTTGTTATTTGCTTGTCCACAGCACTCTTAGCCATGTTAGAGTGCTCCCTCCCATTTCTATCTGTAACAACTCTAAGATAAGCTTTACAAACAGTGACTTGTCCAAAGTCACACAGCAAACTTCACGTGCCAGTCCAATGCCTTTAATCTCTAAACTGCACGGGCTCTCATCATTATTAGACCACTGGATACTATTCCCTGTTCTATACAGAGATTTAGAGGAGATTCAAGGCATCACCTACAGCAGATAACTTTCCAATCTCTGCTTGAACACATATAATTAAAGTTATCTCACCCTTGGGCTTAACATCTTCAGATAACTCATTCAAGGGGTTGAGTTACTGTCCCAGATCTTTCTTGCCCATTATTGTATTGCTGGTAGGTTGATGTTTGTTCTGATTGATGTTCATGATGATTACAAGCTGTTGCTCCCAAAGCCTAGAGAGAGAGATGATAATATATTTCAGGTTGGTCCTGAGTATATAAACTGTCTGATCTTAGTATTCTCCCTGTCCTTAGACATTTGCAAAAGGCAACTACTAGCAGGGGGAATAAGTTAAACAGATTGCTTTGACTTCACCCTTTCACATTCAGCATCATTGGGGATTTATATGACTTTATGGTAGTAAGCTCCATCTGAATTTTGCTCATTACCTTCTTTTCCTTCACAAGAATTTAACATGGTTTTATGAAATAGGAAAATAACAAATAACCTTTTAAAAAAAAGACTAGAGTCTGGTAATATATTGTATTTTTGTCTCTGAAACTTATGTTAGCTGTTAAATTGTGAGACATAGAATCAGATTCCATCATAACAATTTTCTAGTTTAATTGCAAATTGTAGCCATGGCAGTTGGTTATAAATAAATGAAATTATGGATTCCTGATGTACAGAGATTGAATAGGGAATGTAGTCAAATCATTCTAATTCATTAATACACCAAACTCATTTACAGAAGCTACAATGGCTCCTTGAGCTCCTGTAGAAAACTTGCATGTTTATTTTGAGGATGAGATAGGTAGGTAAGCATTTAGTGAAAATATAATAATTTAATTAGTTAAAAACATCTTAGGATACAAAATGATAATAATAAAAGAATCAGATTTCAAATATAATCTATATTTTTGTTCTAAGTGTACAGAGACTGCTGAAAAGCATACAGAAACTAGAACAACCTTATTCCTTTTTATTAGAGTTTTACAAATTAAAAATTATAGAAACATACAGGGATTTCCCATCAAGATTTTGATTCCAATCTAAGATTTTTCTTTTCTCAGTACTACAGGGTGGGATTTTTTTTTTTTTTTTTTTGGGGGGGGGAGCATTGCTATTTTGGATCCAGTGTTCATCCAAATGCTCTGAAAATAAAACAAGGAAAAAACAAATCAACTAATCTCTAGCACTGAACAGATTCTCCTTCCTTAATAAAAATGTGCAGATTTAATAAGTTATTTTTCAAAATCCTAATTAATTTAGAATCCAGACATCTAAAAAACAAATCTCACTCAAATGAAATTTCAAAATATATCATAAAAGCAAATAATAAAATGTCTCAAAATGGATATAGTATTTTTACTTTGTCTCTATACTATGAGGAGTAACTTTGATATAAATATAAATTTCACAGCTTCATTTTTGTCTTATGTCACAATTTGAAATAATCTCATGTTTAAATGCTATTGGGATAAAACAGGTTTGAATATACATCTTCGCCTTGATGGAATTCTAACAATTCCAGTAGAATAATACCAATTTAATAATATGACAGTTGTGTAATAATTCAGCAGAACAATGTGGAATTAAAGTTGCATTCTCAACAAACTTCTGGAGCACTGAATTTCTTATTACCTGTCTCAAAATGAAAAGAACAAAATTCTGGAGTTTAAAGAATAGAAAGCAATTCAATAAGATAATTTTAGAAAAAATAAGAGGGAAGAACTAACAAATACCAAGGAAAGTTGAGATTGCTTCTCAGATATAGCTGTTGTATTTATGTGGAACAAAGAATGCCATTTCAATATTTTATATTCAAGAAAGCTCTTTGGATTTTCAACATGCTTTTTCACTTTGCAAGCTCACATTTAGATGGTTAGATTTTGACAAGTGATCAATGCTGCATTGTATTCAATGTATGGCAGCAAATTTGAATGGCAGCAAATTTCAAATACTTGAAGCTCAATTAATAAAGGCAGTCATACTGAATAATTTGAGGATAAACATTAGAGTAATGGATATTACATTTTCTTATAAAACTACCCTAAATGCTTGTTCCATTAATTAAATTTTTATTTTAAAACAGCTCTTGGATAAATATCAGTGTTCAGTGCTTCTTACAAAAACTACTCAATTTCTATTGCTCAGAAATATGGAATATTGTTATGAGAAATTTCTGTTTCCAAACCAACAACCAACTTCCCTTCCTGGACGTCCTAATTTACAAAAAACCCAATGGCTCCCTAGGACACACCATCTACCAGGAAAAAAACACACACCAACCACTACCTAAATGCACAAACCCATCACCACCCTGCACAGATCAACACCCTGCACAGATCAAGACCGTCATCTCCAGAACCAAACGCCTAGCTGACAAAGACCACCTGAGAACAGAACTACACACCCTCACTAACATATTAATTTTCAACGGATTCCAAAGAAACACTATCACCAATCTAATCTGAAAAGAGATACCCCAAAAAAACCAAGACACAGAACAAGACAACGGTATCACACTCCTCCCCTACATCAAAGGCACCACAGACAAAATCAGCAAACTTCTCCACAAACACAATATCAGGACAGCCTTCGGCACTGACCAAAAAATAGCCAACATCCTAAGAAACCCCAAAGACAAGATCCAGCTAGAAAACCAAGGAGTTTATGAAATACCATGCAACAATTGCCTAGCCACATACATTGGACAAACCAACAGGAGAATAAATGCACACATGGCAGAACACAAAAACACAGTCAGAAGAGAAGAAAATACTTCCTCCCTCTTCCAGCACTTTAAAGCCACAGGACATGAAATTAATTTTGAAGGAACCAAATGAATATCCAATGTGTGTGTGTGTGTGTGTGTGTGTGTGTGTGTGTAGATTTTCACTGGTACAGGTATGTAGGTCTAGGTGTGTTCAGGTATTTTCCCATGTAAGATTAAGAGTATCTTGGCAATGTTTCGGTGAGGTCCCACTCACCATCCTCAGGTTGGTGCTTCCGGCTTCGTGCCAGTGCAAGCAGTGTGTGATCGGAGCTGCCGTCTCTCTATAAATACTAGTTGTGGGGGCTGGTGTGCTGGGCTGGTTGGCTGCGCTGCTGCCTCTTGATTGGTTGATGCAGTTGATGTTGGTATAATGGGCTGTGTGATGGCCTTGTGAGTTTTGTTGTGGAGATATCCTGGATCTTGTGCTGTAATTTTCTGGGTCGTTTGTTTTGTAGTGATCTTTTTTCCATTAGCCTCTCGTGTTTTAACAGCTTGGGTAATGGGTTGTGTGATGGGCTTGCGAGTTCTTTTGTTGTGGTATCCTGGGTCCTGGATTGTAATCTCCTGGGTCGTTTGTGTTTTGATCTCTTTTCCATTAGCTTCCTGTGTAGTAACGGCTTGGGTAATGGGTTGTGTGATGACCTTGTGAGATTTATTGCTGTGGTATCCTTGGTCTTGTGCTGTAATATCCTGGGTCATTTGCTGTGTTGCAACTTCTTGAGTTCTTGTGGTGTAATTTCCTGAGTTTTCTGATGGGATATCCTGAGTGGGTGGCTGTGATGTAGCATTCTGGGTTTTAGTCTGGCTTCGAGTTTGGGGTCTGGGTCTGTGTTCTTGGTGTGTGTCAGCTTTTTTGGTTTTGGGGTCAGGGGGTGCGACAGCTGGTGCAGCAGCTGTGGTCTGTTTTCTGGATGGTGGTTGTCCTTCGTTTATAGGATGGGCTTGGGCCTGGGTCTGATGAGAAGGATTGGCGTTGGTGTCCCATGTTGTTTTGGGTCTGGTGTTGGTTTTTGTGGCTGGGACTTGTTTGTTGGTGAGGGCTAGCTTCCAGATGTCTGGTAGGCAGGAGGTATCGTCCCATCTATTCATGTTATGGGGGTGTTTCTCTATTTCGATGGCTTCCCTGATTATTCTCTTGCTGGAGTGTTCAGTGTTGGATATTCATTTGGTTCCTTCAAAAACCACTTGGTTTTCTAGCTGGATCTTGTCTTTGGGGTTTCTTAGGATGTTGGCTATTTTTTGGTCAGTGCCGAAGGCTGTCCTGATATTGTGTTTGTGGAGAAGTTTGCTGATTTTGTCTGTGGTGCCTTTGATGTAGGGGAGGAGTGCGATACCATTGTCTTGTTCTGTGTCTTGGTTTTTTGGGGGTATCTCTTTTCAGATTAGATTGGTGATAGTGTTTCTTTGGAATCCGTTGAAAGTTAATACGTTAGTGAGGGTGTGTAGTTCTGTTCTCAGGTGGTCTTTGTCAGCTAGGCGTTTGGTTCTGGAGATGAAGGTCTTGGCTACGGAGTTGATCTGTGCAGGGTGGTGATGGGTTTGTGCATTTAGGTAGTGGTTGGTGTGTGTTTTTTTCCGGTAGATGGTGTGTCCTAGGGAGCCATTGGGTTTTTTGTAAATTAGGATGTCCAGGAAGGGAAGTTGGTTGTTGGTTTGGAAACAGAAATTTCTCATAACAATATTCCATATTTCTGAGCAATAGAAATTGAGTAGTTTTTGTAAGAAGCACTGAACACTGATATTTATCCAAGAGCTGCTTTAAAATAAAAATTTAATTAATGGAACAAGCATTTAGGGTAGTTTTTTAAGAAAATGTAATACCCATTACCAAATGTTTATCCTCAGATTATTCAGTATGACTGCCTTTATTAATTGAGCTTCAAGTATTTGAAATTTGCTGCCATTCAAATTTGCTGCCATACGTTGAATACAATGCAGCATTGATCACTTGTCAAAATTTAACCATCTAAATGGGAGCTTGCAAAGTGAAAAAGCATGTTGAAAAAGAGCTTTCTTGAATATAAAATATTGAAATGGCATTTTTGTTCCACATAAATACAACAGCTATATCTGAGAAGCAATCTCAACTTTCCTTGGTATTTGTTAGTTCTTCCCTCTTATTTTTTCTAAAATTATCTTATTGAATTGCTTTCTATTCTTTAAACTCCAGAATTTTGTTCTTTTCATTTTGAGACAGGTAATAAGAAATTCAGTGCTCCAGAAGTTTGTTGAGAATGCAACTTTAATTCCACATTGTCCTGCTGAATTATTACACGACTGTCATATTATTAAAATGGTGTTTAACTGATGATGGCAGATGAGATTCTGCCGAAACGTTGCTACAACTTTAAAAGCACAACTACAATGACGTGGGAAAATACCCGAACAAAGCTGAATGACACACACACACACACACACACACACACACACACACTGTACATATTTGTGTATACACATACACATGCACACACACACTTTCTGAAGATAAAGCAGATCTTTTAGAAATATTTTAATTACAGAAAAATTGTGGAAAAATATTTTCTGGGGAAGTTCTCCATCACATACATCCCAACTGAAAGACCCCAGCCCAGAGTTTCATTAGAATTGAAAGTCTGGAGTTTGAAGATCAAAAAGCAAATTATTCATTGAGATAGTCAGTCTTGCAAAGCAATTCAGACAGATAACACACCCAGAAGGACTAGCTCTACTTTATTGAAAGGTTTCATTAATAGAATATTACAAGCCTGAAAGTAAATTTCTTCCCCATCACCTTCATAGCCCAGAAAACTAAAGAAATGAATATTTCTGAAATGTTTGCCATGGTCTCCTTTCTGTGGGATAATTGCCTCTTGTGTGTCTATAAACTGCAGTTGCCTCTTATTTGACCATTGTCCTGTCTGTGGCTCCTTTCCCTGTCTCTCAAAGTCATTTTCATATAATTAGTTCTGTCTTATCAAGTTGCTTTAAATCCTAGTGACATAGATAGATTTTTCTCTAAGACATCTCAATATACCATTATAAATATCTATAATCTGCTTATGGAGTTCCTAACTCCTTCCAAGAATAAACACCCCGATGTGAGAAAAAAAATCTCCCTCTCTTCTGAATTTGAGATTGAATAATTTCGTAGAGAGATATAATTAATGAACATGTACAAGAAGTCAGAAATGAATTACTCATTTGTAAAAAAAAAAACTATTCACAAATAAGATTCTTCAAAATAGAATGTATGATGACCCACAACCAAAGTGCAAATGATCCTTTGTTTCTAATTTAGTTATAACCAGGCTAGAAAAGTTTATCTCTCCTGCTGACTTGATTGATCAACTAATCAACTAATATTAGGACAGGTATAATTATGTCCTAAATTATAAGATGAAACCTTTTTCTATGGTAGTAACTCATTTCTACCTTAGACAGAATACTTGTATGTACTAGGATGATGTATATGGCACAATTCTGTGTGTAACTGGGGTTTTCATTTTACTATTGCCAGCAATACTCCCTCTGAGGATACTAGACAAAAGTTCTTAAAATTGCTAATCTTTTTTCCCTTAAGAAAGCTCCATGTATTGAAAAGTTAATGGACAAATATATATTCCTGAAAAGCATATACAGTGGTACAAAAAGCTTTTTTTCATTATTTTTGCTCACCAGGAAAAAGAGATAAACCTATTTAATTGTATTCATTTGTTTTGATACAAGAACCCCCTATCACCTTGTTTAGTTTAGTCCAAATGGTTCTGAAGGAATTTTATTTTTGTAACCAAAAGGTACTATGTTTGGAGGGAGGGAAGTTTCTCATTTTTCAATATCCATCATCCTTTAAAAAAAAATTAGAACATGTTTTTTTTTTCCCCTGGTCCAATGACTCTAGCAACATTATGCCGTATCTTCATGTAGCAGCTGTTAACAAATCTGGGGTATCGTTTCAATGTTAGGTAAACCAGTTAACTAAAAGCTATAACATATACATTTGCAGATATATACCACAGTACTTTAACTTGCAATACAAATTGTTTTGTCAGTGTGTTTTGCAGTTGGGTCACACAACTAGTCAAATGAACATTTCCACTTGGGCTTGATTAATTTCCTTATTTTGATATTGCTAAACATAACTACATCATAAATAATGGTGTTTAGTTTCAAAATAGACAACATTCATAAAAGCAGCTGTTTGTTGTACTATAGCAACTTTTTCACATTATGGCATTTCTATAAAAATCTGTCATATCCTTTCTGGTTAATACTATTATGAAGGTATGCCATATGTTTGCCACATATGGTGAACATTTTGGAACCCAGAGGAAAAGTCAGCAATGTTCTTTCTGGAAACTCTTCAATACTCACTGCAGGGGAAAAGGGGGGAAAGAGGGGGGAACCATGTGCAAACCAAAGCCAACAAGAAAATATACTATTAGCTTCAATCACATTTTCTTCTAGAATAATATGTTTAGACCTTGAAGATTATCTAGATCAGGGATCTCCAACCTTGGCAACTTTAAGACTGTCTGAGGAATTCTGGAAGTTGAAGTCCACAAGTCTTGAAGTTGCCAAAGTTGGAGAACCGTGATCTTGATGATGCATAGATTACTTCTTGTTAGACCCTGAAGGTTGAGAACAATGTTATCAATTGGAGCAAAACCTCAGTAAATTGGGGATAATTTTTTTCTAGCAGTTTTTACTAAAAGGCACAAGTTTTTGTAAGCTGTATTTCACTTCAACAAATGCATAAATTTGGCAAGGTGACGTAGAATTTAATTAGGGGTAAGGTCTGGGAGAAAATTGTCCAAAACAATTGACACAAATTTGACCTTAGGTCTCAGATCAAGAACAAATTGATATGAGAACATTTTAATATCTCAGGAGACACCAGAAAGATTTCAAAATAACTGCTTTGGAATAGCAGGTGTTTAACAACACTATCAAACAAGAAACTGTTAAAGTATACATAAATTGATTTCAGGAAATCTCAGATGGTTTCAAAAACACAATGTTTTTTTTAACAAATGACAATTAACAATTGATATAGTACTTGTACTGTCTCATATATAATCTGCATTTGCATTACTATCATACTCCCCTGCCTTTTCCCCACCTATCACCCATCATATCCAAATTTAAATACTTCAGTATCCATATACTTCAAATGGATATAACTATGCATATTCCTGCAAATTAATGTACATAAGAGATCCATAAAGCAATTTCTACAGAGTTTAGTTCTTTAAGCCTATACAATCTAGGGCTATTTTTCCACTTGAATATTTGCCTCAGAATTCCTTGTATTGCATTAGCCACAGCAATGAAAACTTCCCCAAAGATAATTACATTTTTATTAAACACATTATTTATATAAAATCTCTACTGATGACAAACTGGAAATCTATCTCAGTAAATCCAAATTATCCCAGACTGTGGCATCAGGAAGCAATTAAATTTTGGCCACCAATAATATATGGAAAATGCTATTTTGATTATTCAAACAAATTAGACAGTTTTACTATTGGGACAAAAAATAGTTACAGTTTCCAGTCAACTGTTTAAAAGTTATTTAAGGTATTTTAATTTTAGATTTTAGTTAGTTAAAGTTAACCAGCAGTACAGTTATCATAAGACAAAAGAACTGAGACCAATGTTTTTGACAACTTTGATGGCGATGTTTGACCTTCCTGACTTCGAGACAAAAATGTTATATACAATTCCCATTCAAATGCAGTCCTAGATTTGAAACCAAATCTCATTTCAGACTTTCTAATTACAGATTCCCCCACTGGGTATAAGTGGAGTCAAGAAATGGATGTAGTCTTGTTTATATATTGATGAGTCTAAAGTAGGTAATTAGTGGCTCCATATTACAGAATAAGACATACTGCCAAGCCCTGTTCCTGGTATATTTCCAACATAGATTTACTGCCACCACTTACATAATTTGTAACACTTATTGAATCTCAGTCTCAACACAGGAAAAAAAAAGCAAGCCCAGGGGTTTCATTTTCAGAGAAAGATAGGTCCTTTGTTTTTTCAGTGTTTGCTTTGTGAGTCAGGTAATTATATATAATCAGTTATATGGCATAAGATAAGTTCCCAAGTAAGCAAAATAATTCAGGGAATGTCATTCCCAATTTATTTATTGGGAACTTATCTAATATATAATCAAGCATATCAAACATATCAAAGTCTGATACATTAATCAAGAACCTTAAACTTATCAAGAACCAGATGAATGCCAGAGACTTAAATTTAGCTTGTACTCTCTTCCAGTCCCTTGACATAAAGCAAGTTAACCCAACTAGATTTTCTGTGAGTGCCAGGAGACAGAGAGGAAATAACTAACATGGAGAAAAAGTTGATGGATCAATACCTGAGCAACAGCTTTCCATATAATTCCTTTAGGTCTGTTTAAAGAAGTGTGGGTGATTAAAAAATATCAACTTCCTGATGGTAATGCTGTCCCTGAAGTAGTGGAATTTGAAGTTTTCACTGATGCAAGGATTATGTCATTGAATGATTGGCATTGTGATGTAATTCTGTCAATGGCATTATATCCACCAATAGCAAATTCTGTTTCTAACTATGCTTATGAGTGATGACACGAATAGAAATTACTACCTCATATTTCAAGAAATAACCTACTGTCTTGCTGAAGGAGACTGTTGCTTCATCCTACTTCCCAGTTTTTGGAATCCCATTGCAGCAGTATGATGGTGTAGTTCCTATACTAAGATAGAAGACACCATTTGAGCTGAATAGTAGGAATATCATCATGGGAATCACAAAATGCCAACAATTTAGAACCTCTTCTCTCTTTTCCTCTTCTAGAGGAAAAGAATATGAAAAAAAATGAGGGAGAAAAACAAGTTACATGTTAATATATCAATAAACAAGAGGAAATTGGTTGCTTATTCTCTACCCTCAACTTTTGTCAAGAAAGGTGAATACTAATTAAATTCTCTGCCTATCAATTATCCTTAAATTATATAGACTCACAAGCATGTTTATACTTATAGTGTCTCAGAGTCCGCAAGCAACCAGAACAACCCTAATGAACTCCAGCTATCTATTTAAAGTAGAATAAAAATAATTGGGAGTCAGAAAGACAGATTGTCTGGAAGTGCTCCAATTTATGTTATTCTAGATCCATTTACTTTGAAGAACTCAAACAAATTGTAACATCTGTTGAACATTTTTTATTCAGCCCAATTCAATTTGACATTCAGTCAAAATTAATTTCACCTTAGTAGGATTCCAGACCCTCTTATGACTTCTTTTTTGTGGCTAATATAAAAAAAAACTTGCAGAGGTTTTTGTCCCTACATTAAGAACACTGGTGTGATCACCTGTAGTCTCTCAAAATAACCCCAAACCCAAAACATACATTAAAGTCCGGTAAAGCCTTCAACTTAACTTCACTGTTTTATTAGGCATAGTTTAGAATCACAAAAGTAAATAATGAGGAGAAAAAAAAAACCAAAACAAACCGCATTGACGAGAGTTCTGAAGCAAGCCAAGATAACTAATCATAAACTCCAGGAAAATAACCGAGGAGAGTCCAGAGGAAAGAACGCCAGCAAAGATAAACCTCTTTCAAAATAAACACTAAATTTTGACTCCAGCAATTCTGATTGCATAGTTACAAACTTATATACATAGCTCCTAGCTGCAAGCCACGAGGAGGATCATGGTAATCTCCTCCTGAGTAGACCTCCCTCACTTTTCCCTGATCCTCTCCTCCGTGCGTGACCAAGGATGGATAGAGGATGGGCCTGGATCCTCTTCTGATTGCTCAGCCGGCCTCTGCCCTTCCCCAGCTCTGGAGCCACACTCCCACTCCCTGTTTGCTGTTCCTCCTCTTCCTCAGAGTCAGTCTCCACCAGGGGCATGACAACTAGGAACATATCTGTTTGGAAATAGGTAGCTTATTAAGTAAGCAAACATATTGTCAAAGCAGTGAGCCAGAATATTCAGAGCAGATCAATATGATCAATGATGTCTTATTAATATACCATTACTCTCTCACAATATTTTCATCAGAAAAAATGCTGAATTTATCCAACAGTAAAGATCAATGGATAGAAAGGTCCCATATAAGTTGGTAACTTAATGAAAATTTGACATCAACTATAATATATGTCAGTTTTAGTGAAATGCCATAAATATTTTATCACATATTTAGATCAGAAAGAGAAGAGGAAAATATGATACAATACTATTTCTTATATGTTATATAGGAAACATAGGAAATAGTTTTATGCAGAAGCACAACTTGGACAAACTAACTCCGTTAAGGAAATAACTGTACATGATCCTTAGTCTGCAACCTTACTGGTCTAGAATTAGAGAATAACATTTACAAAAAAAAATGAAAGAACAAAGAAAAAGAACAAAGAATGTTCTTTCTGCACCAACTCAGAAAGCTCAAACTTCCCAAGGAGCTGCTGATCCAGTTCTACAGAGGAATTATTGAGTCTGCGCCTCTATAACTGTCTGGTTCGGTTCTGCAACCCAACAAGACAGACACAGACTTAACGGATAATTAGAACTGCAGAAAAAACAATTACTACCAACCTGCCTTCCATTGAGAACCTGTATACTGCAGGAGTCAAAAAGAGGGCTGTGAGAATTGTTGTGAATGAATAAAGTAAATAAGCCCAAATGCAAAGTAGGTTTTGGAAGCCTGCACATTTGATTGGTCCTTGAACAGCGAACAAGGATTGGGTCATAAAAGCCCCTGATTGGCCAAACTTAGGACACTTCCTATTGGTTATTGGTTTGGACCTTATGCAGTTATTATTGGTTAATAGGGTAGCAGCCAACCCTATAAAAGGGTTACTGCTGCCCATAGCCTTGCTCTGTTCTGTTCTATTTACGGTTAATAAAGAGTTGAAGTCACTGGTCAGATGTCTGGTCTCCATTACTCTCCAAACTTAACAAGAATATTTACAGACCCCCTCACATCCCAGACATGAACTGTTTCAACTCCTTCCCTCAAAACAATGCTATAGAGCACTGCACACCGGAACAACTAGACACAAGAACAGATTTTTCCCAAACACCATCACTCTGCTAAACAAATAATTCACTCAGCACTGTCCAACTATTTACAAAATCTGCACTACTATTAATCTTCTCATCACTCCTTATCACCCATCCCCTCCCACTTGTGACTGTATGACTGTAATTTTGTCGTTTGTATCATTACGATCTATGTTGACTGTTTCCTAGTATGATTTGATTGCTTATTGTACCCTGTGATTATTATTAAGTGTGTTGTACCTTATGATTCTTGACTCTTGAAGAATGTATCTTTTTTTTTAATGTACACTGAGAACATTTGCACCAAGACACACTTGGCCAATAAAGAATTCTATCTATGTTCTATATATCTATATAGATAGTTTTTTAAAATCATTTTGGTCTTATTTTCTCTTCGAAATAAAGAAAGGACTAATAGTTTAGAAAAAAATGTAATACCGAAAGTTAGGATATTTCAAATATATGCTAAAACACTCTGTAGAGATTATCAAAGTACTTTATTTTTATTCTTTGAAAAACTGTTCTAGGACAGTCATTTACAACAACATTTAAACACTAAATTTCATATATGTCACAGATTTACAAATATAACAAAGATTTTGTTAAGTTTGGGAAATAATGGAGACCAGACATCTGACCAGTGACTTCAACTCTTTAATAATCGTAAATAGAACAGAACAGAGCAAGGCTATGGGCAACAGCAACCCTTTTATAGGGTTATCTGCTACCTTATTAACCAATGACAGGTGCCATAAGTTCAAACTTATAACCAATGAGAAGTGTCCAAATAGTGGCCAATCAGGGACTACTTATGGACCAATCCCTAGTTGTTGTATAAGGGCCAATCAGGTGTGCAGGTTTCCAAACCCTGATTTGCATTTATGTTAGTAACTTTTATTGATTCACAACAGATTTGCTATACAACGTATATCAAATCATGTCTTTATTACAGTCATAGATCAAATAAGGAGAGTGAGTATAGTCAATTAAAAAGCAAATAGGTACATCAGATTATAAAGCTAAAAACCATGAAAAGCCAGAAGATATTTAAAATGTTAAAACAGAAAGTTATATATAAAAACAAAAGTTTAGAATCTAAAAGAAAGCATAGGAGCTTTAGATGGGTGTCAGCGAACATAAAGATTAGTATGTGGAAGACTGTACATATCAAATTACACTCTGGTATGCAGGGGTGGGATTCTACTGGTTCTGTCCACTTCTGTAGAACCGGTTGATATGGAAAGCAGCAAACAGAGAGCATACATAGAACCGGTTCTATGTCTGCTGCTGTTTTGGCCCACCGGCCCGCCCTGGCTCTTACCTGACCTTTATTTCCTGTGTTTTAACTGCAGCTGCTTTGCGCGACACAGCTGCGGTTGAAAAAGCAGGAAAAAAGCACTGTCCAGGCAGCTCAGCAGGTCGTAAATTGCACTCGTACAACTCGCGCCCATGTGCGCAGGTGCGCACAACGCAGAGCAACATAACCAGTAGTTATACCGGTCGGATCCCATCCCTGCTGGTATGATGTACTTGATATCATTAAATCTAGTTTGTAGCACAGCTTATCATCCAACAAATTTTAAGTGCTGCTGTGCAGAACCTGGCAAAGTATATTTTGTAACAGGGTTGGTTTTTGAAAGCAGCAGGGGAGTGTAGAATTGTTCTGTGCATGCTGGATATTTATGTAGTAATGGTGAGATGAAGCTAGTACAAATACTTCTGTGATACAGACACTAGAAAAGCATATCTTTCTTGTTTCTGTGTCTCCAGAGTCACAGGTATCTCTCCGGGGTAGGCATTCAAGGACAGATGAAGGGAGGATATGATATGTACTAGAATTAAGGCCGTCTAATGTTTAGGTACTTTAAGTTTAGTTTCATATGACATATGGGAAGCAGAACATCTCTTGGATTCATTGGCAACAAAGCTTGGGAACTTGAGATCCATTAAAAGGCAAAAAATAGGAAACACGGACAGAATCAAGATGCCCTCAGAATGACAGCATCAAACATACTGAAGTCAACCAAAAATTTAGAAGTGAATACATCAAAGAATGAAGAAGAACTTAAAGTCCAAAGTCAGTGGAGAATATACCACCAAGTCATGAGATACACAGCTGGAATAGTGGACTGGATTCAAGCAGAACTAAAAGCCCTAGATAAGAAGACCTGAAAAATGAGAAATGCTCTGCGATTTTAGAATTCAAACTGGCAAAAACCTACCATATAACACCCCAGATTTAACAATTGTTGATTAGAAAGAAAGAAAAAAAAGTCTGGATACTGCAGTAGCTGGAAACAGCAGAAACAAAGAAAAAGAATAAATAATAAAGACCTACAAACAGTATCAGAATGACTGTGGCAAAAGAAAGCAAAGATATTACCAATAGTAGTAGATCCCTTGAGTGTAATTCCAAAACAACTGGAACACCACTTGAACACCATTGACATAAATAAAATCATCATCAGTCAATTGCAAAAGCTAGCTTTACTTGGAACAGCTTACATTCTGTGATGATACCTTTAACACCATCAAACAACATCTGTCTATCCCAGGTGCTTGGAAGAACTTAATAGATGGACAAAAATGTCAAATATAATTTAAATTTTTGGCTATGTGTTAATTGATAATAAATACATTTGCTAATAATTTATTATAAACCTGCTAAGAAATAATAACAAACTGTTATTATTCTACCCTCCTTCACATACAGTACATACTATATATGCTTTATTAATCTAATATTTATGTCCTGTCTAAAGTTCTTATTCTTTTCTCCTATTTTTCATCTGCATGTTTCATTTGCTTCTATTTTTCATCTTTATGCATGGAACTATTTTTTTTTACAAATTTATCTTGATCAAGAACAAACAAACATAGTCCTTCAGGACAGTGATCCACAACCTTTCTGGCTTTGCTGACCACCCAGTGGGGAGAGAATGATTCCATGCAAGTCTTGAGCAAGTGTGTATGCTCAATTCCATTTGCACGAATAGCAAGATCACATGCCCTCTACTTACACAAGTGGAACTTTGCTCATGTGCATGCTCACCTGCTGCTTGCACAAGTGGAGTTGTGTGTGTACTCTCCCTCCACTTCCTTCCCAGTTCTGAATGGGCGATGGTCCAGTATTGGGCTGTGGCCTGGGAGTTGGGGACCCCTGTTTTAGTGGGATTGTGGTTACTACTGTTTTTATTGTAGTCATATCTGTTCAAATACTGCCCTTGCCATGTCTCCATATTTTCTGTCAGTTACTGCAGAAAATATATAGGTTCTCAGGTCAGTCTTGTGTAACTTTGAACGTTCATTGGCCATGATCTACCTATTGTCTTTCTGATACAAAACATGACCAGGTTATGGCCAATCTCTTCCTACTGAACACAGCACACCATAGTAATACGCTAAGCTTCAGCTTTCAAAGAATAATACCATCTGCTTTACTTGAAAAGGCCTTTTATTCTTTTGTTAGCAGGGCTGTCTACAGCTTATGGTCAAATAAAGAAAGATGGTAGCAACAACAGTGTGATTGAAGCTGTGCCAGTGTGATAAACATAAAAAATAAGTGGAGTTCCAATCACATAATTGCAGTCACCATTGTTACTTTCTTGATCATACTTTGTACCCATTCCCCACATTAGAATAGAATACTCTGACAATGGAGGGCATAAAGTAGCTATGCAGAATGCAATGTCACTCCAATTAAATAATTTTAACTGGTGGACACTAGGAACACAGACTCTGCCATTGTCCCTGCCCTTTGCAACATTGTTGCCCTCATCTTGGCCTTTTGGAAATGCCTGCCAACTCTCTTGGGACACACAGAGAAGCGTGCAGCAAAGGGGCTGGTTAGAACCTTGAACGCGATCCCACCTGTTTTTAATTTTAATTATTCTATTTTATTTTAATTGCCTCCTACTATAATAGTTTACATAGCTTTCATGGTTTTGACTGTTACTTGTATACTGCCAAGAGTTCCTTTGTGAGGGAGATGAGCAGTATATAAATGTGATGAATTAATAAATAAATGTCATTTCCCCCATAGAATGACCTTCATGTATTTAGCGTACAAATCTGAAAAAGAAACGAACACTGAATAAGGTTACTTTTCCAATATCCGTACTGGAGAATGAAACCTGAGCTGCATTTTAGATCAGCGATTACTTGCATCCTGATTCCACTTCATTAAATGCTATTTCTGACATTTTAATTGCACTTAATTGTGTTAATTTCATTGACCACCACAATCTTCCACACACCTGAATTTTCCCTCTGAGGTCATAGATTTTGCATTTTCATCAGTAAAATTTAATTTTAATTAATTTATTTATAAATATTTGACCATTTATTAAAGGCTATTTTTTTTTAAATATAATTGCATAACTGAAACTCAAAAAAATCCAATATGTTTAACCTTACAAATGGGAATAAGGTGAAATAATCTAAGGGACTGCCACAAAAAACCTTTTCTCCAAAGCACCTGAAGGCAGGACAAGAAGCAATGGAGGAAACTAATCAAGGAGAGAAGCAACCTGGAACTATGGACAAATTTCCTGACCATTTGAATAATTAATCAGTGCAACAACTTATCTCCAGAAGTTCTGGATGCTACAACACTGGAATTTTTTAAGAACAGATTGAACAACCATTTGTCTGAAATGGGATAGGATTTCTTAGCTGGGCAGGGAATTGGACTAGAAACCTCCAACAACTCTGTTATTCTGTTCTTTTTCTGTTTATTAGTGTTTTCTTTTGAATATTTTTTCTATTGTGTTTCTATGTATGTAAAACACTTTTAAGATTAGATAAGCCATGTATTACAATAAATCTTAGAATTATAAGATTGTCCTTTTTGTCTGAAGCAATGACACTGAACAACGTACTTCTGCATCAGTAACGATTTTTTAACAAATTAGGCTGAATAAAATTCTATTATAAAAGGTGCCTTTGAGATGTCATGCTATTGTAAAGTGGATGAGGATGTAAGTTTTTTTTTAAAAAAAGAAAACATCTCTATTGAATATTTAACCAATAGAGACCCTGAATTTGATTCAGGCTTGAATAACTTACAGAGTCATGGATATGGTACCACAAACTTCATTAACCTTGCTGCAGACATTTTATATTTGAGATTTTTCTGTATTTGCATAATTTATCATTAAATAAATATACTGTAATTATGTATATTATTTATTCTATTTTGAAGTGAGATCAACATGTCAGAATCAGAGTTCAGAATCAGAGTTTCTGAGGTACTGCAACATGGTTTCAGTCCTAAACTCTAGTATCATTGAATCATACTTGCTCAGCTGCTTTTTGCCCTCTTAATCACAAGTGGATTTATAAGGGAGACCATAACATACAGGTTGCCTACTCCAACTTTAGATCTCAACAAAGCCAATAAGTATATGAACTTCAGAAGTTATTTTATTTATTTATCAAATGTATATGGCTGCCCATTTCACAAAAAGGGACTGTGAATGGTATTCAGCAATATGTGTGTGTGTGTGTGTGTGTGTGTGTGTGTGTCTGTGTCTGTGTGTCTGTGTGTCTGTGACTGTGTCTGTGTGTGTCTGTGACTGTGTGTGTGTCTGTGTGTGTGTCTGTGTCTGTGTGTGTATATACATATATGTATTTGTGTGTGTATGTTTTTGTTGTCAGATTGTGTGTGTGTATGACATATGTTTGACATGTCTATCATATATACGTATGTATGTTTGTGTGTGTGTGTGTGTGTGTGTGTGTGTGTGTGTGTGTGTGTGTGTGTGTGTGTATAGCTGAATACCATACATGTAAGTACCTGCGAAAACTTAAGAAAACAAATATCAGACCTCTACGGGGAGGAAATAAACAGCCAGACCAAAAACTATGAGAAGCTGGAAGTTAAAAGAGCAGAAATACGATGTGACCTCAAATTCCTACGCAGCTGAAGAGACAACAGTGCAACACCAACCTGCTTCAAATTAACATTTCATCACAGCAGAGCAGCTACTAAATGTATCCTGAAAAGAACTGAAATGGCTCTACTCAGGAACGAGCTCCACAGAAAGAGATTCCAATTGGATCAGTTAAACAAAGATTTGCTTACACTACATCTGGAATTGAGCAGCAAAATCCACCCTGTACTTTGGGACAAGATAAAACAACTTACAATTTGGAGAGCTGAAACTGAAACCACTTACAAAAATGACAAACTCTTGAAGAAACTAAAGAAATTAGAACATGACAAGAAAGCCCCCAACAACTCACAACAACACCTGAAACAATTAGTATATAACATTTCAAACAGAGAACTCACCAAAACAGAAACAGATGTCCTAACCAAAGGATTCAATTGTGCTATAGCACCCCAAAAAATCCCCACAGAATCCGTCATATGTGGAGTAGAATCCAGCCTAACTAAATTAAATACAGATGAAGTTGATAGAATAAGACACCAAATTACTAACTTCCTATGCACAAGCAAACCATCCAAAAGCAACTTGGAAATTTCTCCTTTGTTCTAATCTCTCCTTGATTAGTTTCCACTCACTGCTTTTTGTCCTGCCCTCAGGTGCTTTGGAGAATAGCTTGACTTCCACTTCTTTGTGGCAACCCCTGAGATATTGGAGCACTGCTAGCACGTCTCCCCTAGTCCTTCTTTTCATTAGACTAGACATACCCAGTTCCTACAACCGTTCTTCATATTTTTTAGCCTCCAGTCCCTTTATCATCTTTATTGATTTTCTCTGCACTCTTTCTAGAGTCTCAACATCTTTTTGAAATTGTGGCGACCAAAACTGAATGCAGTATTCCAAGTGTGGCCTTACCTAGGCATGACTCAATCTTCCATCCTTCTGAGGTGGGTAAAATGAAGACCCAAATAGACTGTCTACTAATGACCTCATTCCTTTCCTAAGAGGTCTGTAGGGGGCATGCATAAGTGCACCAACGTGCTTACCGTCCCTGTCCTATTGTTTCTTTTATATTTTTTATATTTTTCTTATATGTATCCATGTATTTATAACTATGTTTTTACTTATACCTATTATCTTGTAAGCAATTGACAAATAAAAATAAAACAAAATAAATAAATAAAAAATAAAATGAATAAAAAATAAAAAAAATAGTTGGGGGCAATATGCTGACTCTGTAAACCACTTAGAGAGGGCAGTAAAGCACCTTAAAGAGATATATAAGTCTAAGTGCTATTGCTATTATAAAGTAGTATTAACACTTCACATGATCTTGATTCTATCTCTCTGTTTATGTAGCCTAGAACTGCGTTGGTTTTTTTTGCAGCTGCTGCATACTGCTGGCTCATATTTAAATGGTTGTCCACTAGGACTCCGAGATCCCTCTCACAATTACTACTATTGAGCAAGGTACCACATATGCTGTATGTGTGCATTTGATTTTTCTTGCCTAAATGTAGAACCTTACTTTTTTCACCATTGAATTTCATTTTGTTAGATAGCGCCCAATGTTCAAGTCTGTTAAGATCCTTCTGTATCTTAAGATTATTTTTTTCTGCATTTACATTCCATTGATCTAAACAAATCTACTTATTTATTACCTTTGGTATTCCATATAACTCAAATAGTGTAACACTTTTCCTCTCAAACACGTTTTCCATGAACAAAATGGTGACCATTTGTATGTCATATGTATTGAAGCAAAGTCCAGGAAATTGTGTTTTATTTAGACACATTTAAGCATGCAGCCTTTCCCAATATTTGGGATCCATATCTCATTAATGCCTTCCATAAAATTCTCAAAAGGCAATGGGTTAGTATTACATAATATTTCATTGCATACTCCACAAGCATGCAATGTAGCAGTTTGGTTTGGTCTTGAGTTTTGCATAATTAAAAATATTTTAGGCACGGTCATAAATGCTTTCAAAAACTTTTTCTACACTTAGAATAATGAGGCTGAAAATATTGCTTTCATCCGCTGAAAAAAGAAAAACAGTGCTTTTAGTTGGTTGGGTTCAACTATTCTTCAAAAAGAAGGAACCCACAAAGTGTCTCAGCTGGAATTATTCTGGTTGAATTCTCTGCAGATTTTGGAATGGTAAGATGACTATTTTTCCCCACTACTTCATAGAAATCTGAAATGATTACTATTAGTGCAGGTTATGCCTGAAGTCTTTCAGGTTTGGCTTTTCTGGAGTATTTTAAAATCAAATGTGATGCCAGCTGAGTGACTCACAAAAGAAACATTCAGTTTCAGTAAAGGCACAAGATGCTGTGTATTCTCAGCTGACTAATCTTTGAAATGGATTTTTTTTTACAAATAAATGAGTGTCTGGAATGATTGACAGTCCTCTTGTTCGCTTTGATAAGCAGAAAAGCATATTCCAGCAAAATGGACAAAATAAAAAAGGAAGGGGTGGGAGCTCAGATTAGGATGTTTCACTTTATATTATCCCTTTATCTTGATTTCTTCAATATAGTTATAGTCTAACCTTAAATATTATCTGACATTTATTCGCCTATGGGATTTGATTTTGTGATTAATGTACCAGTAAATAGAATAAACTAAGAATTTATAGGTCATAAATCTAAAAAAGTAAAAATATAAGACTGTTACTCTAGTTTATCTGGGAAGATATTTCAATGAATTACTAATTTCCAAGCTGTTTAGTTAAAAAAAGTCTGATTAAACATAGGTATTTTTAGGAAAAGAAGATGGATATGTTTCACTCGCAAATAGAGATGCTAGAGATACTTGTTAAAAAAAAATTATAAAAAAAATGGAGAATTGGCCAAAGTGCAGCTTGTCACATTTTTCACATATTCATTCTACCACTTTAAAATTATCTTCAGAGTTGCTATGAGTTTGAATGTCAAGCCTTCTCTCACAAAGCACTCAATGAAGTTCAAAGACAGCTTTATTTAATCACACAAAAAGAAAGTCTTATTTTTTTTCCTACCCAGGCTCATTAAAAGAGAAATGTTAAGATTTTCCTTGAAAAGGAAGAGATTTTTAAGGACTTGCCATACTTATTATACTGATTTATTAATTGGTTCAAATCTGTATATACTGTATGTGTATAAGTGAATGTTTTGTCTTTGTCTCATCAGTAATCTGCCCCCTTTATGGTTAAATCTCAGGATTTAAGGAAGAAAAATATCTCAAAAAAGCTTCTCCTCCTAGTGAACGTATATGTGAATGTATGTTTGACTCAGTGGTGGGATTCAATATTTTTTTACTACCGGTTCTGTGGGCTTGGCTTGGTAGGAGTGGCAGGTGAAGGATAATGCAAAATCTCCAGTCAGAGGTGGCATTTGTCGGTTCTCTGAATACTCAAAATTTCCGCTACCGGTTCTCCAGAACTGGTCAGAACCTGCTGAATACCACCTCTGGTTTGTCTATGTTTTCCAAACAAGATTCCTCTGCCAATGCTAAGGAAGTCTTTTCTTCTTGAAAAACTGTTTAAGAATTTAGACTTTGCCTGGATGAAATTACAAATATCATCTGCCTATTTTTTTCTTGCTATAAATTCTCTTCATTGTCATATACCAAATTCTTTGCAGTGCCATTTACTAAATATTACTATATTTTTATGTAAAAATAATTCTATTAGGAAAAAAATAAAGATATCATGATCATTCTAGCCATTGTCTATCCACTACAGGATGAAGGCCTTTTCATGTTTCCAACCAATACAGTCTTGAATTTTCCTTTGCTAGTTGGGCCTGCAACACTTACAAATATCATTGCTCAATCTGTTTTATGTCTCTCATGGATGCTTTTTATCAAGTGGAATCCATTCTATATTGCCTTAGTCTACCTGCCATCAGTTCTTCTTGTGACCAGCCCATTTCCATTTAAATTCTCTTATCCTTTTGATGGCATCATATATTTTTGTTTGTTCTCTAATTCATGTGCAGGTCTTTTGCTCTTGTCTTGTGATGCTGAGCATGTATTTTTCCATGTCTCTTTGCACCACTCATAGCTTTTGTATCAACTGTGAGGTTAGTGCCCATATTTTGCTGGCATAAGTTAGAACAGGTAGCACACACTAATCAAAAACTTTTCTCTTCAGGCATAGGGGGAGGTTGTTCCTGAAAATTATGCTTAAATTGCCAAATGCCAAAGATTTATTTATTTTTATTTTATTTATTTGATTTGCCAATTGTTTACAAGATAATAAGTATAAGTGTATACATAGTTGTGAATACATGAAATGGGTACATATAAGAAAAATAAAAGAAGAATAAGAGAAACAATAGGACAGGGACGGTAGGCACGTTGGTGCGCTTATGCACGCCCCCTACAGACCTCTTAGGAAAGGGGTGAGGTCAATAGTAGACAGTCTAAGGTTAAAGTTTTTGGGGTTTGGGGAAGAAACTACAGAGTCGGGTAGAGTATTCCAGACATTGACCACTCTATTGCTGAAGTCGTATTTCCTGCAATCAAGTTTGGTGCGGTTAACTTTGAGTTTGTATCTATTGTGTGCTCTTGTGTTGTTATGGTTGAAGCTGAAGTATTCATTGACAGGTAGGACATTGCAATGTATGATTTTATATACCATGCTTAAATCATATAATAAGTGAAGTGGACAATTCCTAGTATTGTATAGATCTCAATCAGCATAAGTTTAACTTTTAACTGGTAAGTCTTTCTTAGTTTCACAAAGTTCTCTTTAATGTATGAGTAGGATTGAGGAATGCCTTGCAGAAAAAAGCCATTGGAAACTCAATAGCACGTATTTCAAGGCATAAATTGCCAAAATTTTCAATATGGAATTCTGACTATATAGAAGCTTGAGATAAAGGTTTGCAAGAGATGTTAATTCACAGTGAACAAATTGACCAATATCTATTGTCTTTCTAATTATTGTAGTGGCCAATAGTTGGTGAAATTTCTCTGTAGAAGAATTTTCCCATTCCCTTTCAGAGCCCAAAGGATGGGGAGAGCCAAACTTTTTAAGTGGGTGAGAGAGAGATTACAAGGACAACAAAACTCAAATATCAATAACAATAGTAAATATTGCATTGCTTTTTATTGCCTATCAGGTACTTACAAAAAGTTAGTAAGAGCTAAAACAATTTTGACAGATATACTTATCATGTATTAATGTAAATCATATTCATGTACTATTAGGTTTTCAAAGTTATTACTGGGAAAGTATATTATCAATGTTGTTAAGTGTATTCTACATCAAATTTATTAATCTAATGGATCATCAGGAAAATATAGGAGTATGGCCATTATTTTGCCATATTATTTTGAATTTAGGTCTCTGATATTTCAATTAAGTTATTTCTGACTGTATTCAAATGTCTGCATCCCTTCAGATCCCCAAATTTGTATTTGATGAAGGGGAACAATTTCTCTGATTTTTGAAAAATGATTAAAATTTCACAATTTAAGGGGAATAAATTCTTCAAGTGTAAATTCACTTAAAACAGTTTGGCTGAACATATTTTATTGCATTTCTACTAATTTTATATGCAGTTTCATCTAAGACAAAGAGATTTTGCAAGCAATTAATATAATGCATTCTTATGTATTTTCCTTATTTTAGGGATGGACAGATGTTGCCCTTTCAGCCACATAAATTTCCTTTAATCTAATCATCCTCTTTTTTGTTTTATTGAACATGGAATTCTACAGAATCATGCCACTAAGGCAGATGGCAAAATTCTTTTTTAAAAAAAACCCTCCACAGAATTGTTGAAGATTTATTCTAAAGCATGCAGAAAACCTAACTCCATTATTATAATACCATGATATATGAATCCACCAACTATTCAACTTTTTAAATGATTGAAAAAAGTTTGATTCTAATGCAAGAAATTGAATACAATATTTATCAACAAGAATAGTCAAGATCATAAAGTACATTACCTACTCCTGAACTGAATAGAATTCACTAGAGTACTTTAGCATAGGTATTTTTTTACCTTTCTAGTTAGATACTGCAACACAACATTATTTTTATTATTTTTCTTTGATTTTATTGCTACATTAGCTCTTAAGAACTACACTGCTGCCTTTTGTTTTTCAAACTAAATGGTTCATCCCTGTTCAGCCAGAATAGAATTTAATAAAAATCATATGACATTCCAGTCAAACAAGATTAATGGTTCTCATGTAAACTAATATAATGGAAGGCTGGAGGTGATTCATGCTGTATTTCAGCCCCTTGACTATAGATGGCATGGACTTCCCGCTGATGTCATGACGAGACCAGAAACAGCAAATGGAGGTCTCCATTCCTGCTGGCTTCTCACTGTTTGTGGGCTCCGGACAAAGCCAAAAGCCATCTTGTAGAGGCAGTGAAGCTAAGGAGAGGCACCTGATGAAGTTCCACGGGAGAATGCAACTCCCCTGTGGGAACCCCAACCTTGCTCTCCACGACAGAGAGAAGAGCGAGCCAAGATGGCCACTACAAAGTTGGGACCGCTAAGAACCACCTAAGTGCAGTGCTGGAGTGGAGATCAGGAACGGTGTTTGGAGAAGGATGAGAAGAACTTTATCCTTATTTACCCCAAAAAGACTATAACAGAGAAGATATATAAAGAATTGTATGTGGCAGTTTGGAAGATAGAAGAAGAATTGGGAAATACAAAGAGTCTAAAAGGATTCTAAAAGGAATTAATTTGGAAGAACACTAATCTGGAATTGGCGATCAAACAGGATTTGGCATGGGAAGGCATTATTTTAAATGCTGGAAATAATTGTTCTAAAAGAAAAATAACATTTGATTTTTGAAAATAATAATGTAAAGAATAATGTAAATAAACGTAATAATAACATAAAGAAATGGGAAAAGGGTGGTTGTGAAACTGGACTTAAAGTGCTACCTGTTGACAAAAGAAAAATCATGCAGATCCCTTCAAGCTAATAATTTAATCAAAAAAAGAAATTAAAAAGGAATAAAAGGAAGATATTACAATAAGACCTCTGGAAGCTGAAACATATTAAAATTAAATAGTAAGGAATATTAGAGGATATTACCCCTGGAATTATTGGTGACTTTGACTAATGAACATTGGAAAATAAAGATTTGAGGATATTGACATTAAAAATTAAAGAGATGTTGGTTTAAATAAAATAAAAATTATCAGACATTGGACAATTGGAATAATAAATAATACAAAGATGAGTGACATATATAAAGAAATAAAGATGGACCTTTAAATTATGATTGAGATTTGGGACAGAATTTTGGATTTATGCACTAAAATACAGAACACAGAGAAAAACTCAGAAATGGCGATGGTAGCAGAAAAAAAAGAAGAAGAACAAAGAAGAGGGAGGAGCTAGGAGAAAGAGAAGCCAGTGAAATGCAACAAAAGGAACAAGAAATAATACAAAAGAAGAAAAAAGAAACTGAACTTGAGATATTAATTATTGATGTAATAAACAAGAGGGATGATGTTAAAATTGGAATGCTGATAAATGAAATGGTTAGAAAATTACAGAAAGGAGATCAGAAGAGGGTGGGGATAAACTTTGAAAACTGGGAGAAAAAATATCAGAAAATGATGAAGAATGGAGGAAGGATTAAGGGAAAAATCCAAAAGATGATAGAGAATGGTAAACAAGCCAAAAAAAACCCGACGAACTAAGATAGAAGAGAGACTTAGAGATGATGGTTAGAAATGGAAAAGAGGGGCACTCCACATGAAGAGGTACCTTAGTAATAAAACACATATAATAGATTTTGAGGAGTTTGGACTAAGAATCAGAAAGAATAAGAAGGAATAATCAAAATAGAATAGTTATGAAAATAGGATTTTTTAATAGGTCAATTAAGTAAGACAGATAATGTTTATGGAAGATATAAGTGGATAATACTTAAGATAGGAAAGGAAATGTTAAGTGGAGTGTGATAAAGAATACATATAATCCTATAGTATAGGATAATATCTAATGAATTATATATTTTGTTATTCATTTGTATAAGATAATGAGGATACATTGTTATAAGTTTGATATAATTGGCTAAAAGAAAATAAGATGGAAATATATTTGTGTAAAAATGAGAAGGAGAAGCACATAGAAAATAAAAACATATGCAACAGTGGCAAATGTAATATTGGAAAGGGGATATAATAGGGGATAATATAAATTAAGATAAAATTTTGAATGATCAATGAATTGACATGAATAGACTACTGTAAATTGTAAATATGCTGAACATAAGAATATATGATTAAGGAACATAGAGATTGATTAAAAATAAAGAGATTGATATATAGTAATTTATGAGAATATAAAGAAGAAAATTTGGTAATGGATAATGATGTGATGTCAGAAAGATGTGTTTGTGACTGTGGACATGATTGATTTAAAATGTAAAACACCTGGAACCACATTAATCTCTCAAAGCTGTACTCAAATAATTAAAAAATAAAAAAAATATTTTTATATAAAAAAAAACTATAGATGGCATGGTGGTAACCTTAAAATTTACTATGAGAGAAAACAAAAAGAAACATTTATGTCAAGCCACTGAGAATTGCTTCAAATTGCTTCAAATCTATATTTCACATATAGATACATGCTCTGAGGAGCTTTCTCATTTATTCTTTCACACATATTAAGGCCTATAGTTAGATATTACCGTCTTTCACTTACTTTCATTTGCTATACTAATTATGTTCAAGGCTTACATAATGCTATAAAATGGCTGTGAATCTGTTGTTTCAGAAAATTCCTCTTCATGTTGACAAATCATTTCTTTTATGTGAGCAGAGCATGTGAAAACCATTTGCCAGGGGAAACTCACTTTAGCAATTTCAGAGCAAACCTGCTATTATTATCTTGCTCTTTAAGAGATAGCATTTAGTATGACATGTACTATTGGCTATTGCAAAATGGAGAATTAAAAACAACACAAGCCAATGTGTCTATATGCCACAAATCTTTCATACATTTTGTCTAGTGACACTTTATTTGGGCTAACACCCCCCCGAGAATAAAACTGGTTTGAAGCTTCATAATTGTGTTGCATTTTCAGTAGGTTAATAGAGCACACAGAGCAGTTAATTGCAGAAGGAGCCATTAAGATGAAACAGTCACTATGACAGAAACAGAAAATGAATGGAATAAAAAGTACAAGTTTCTTGTGACTGCTCAAAAGCCAAATGTTTTTTTAAAAAACAGCAGACAGGTAATAGTTTTATTATGGCAACATATGACCAATCTTATGGCCTACAAATATTATTCTAACTTATGTTATCTTCATTTGAAGAATCTTCTGTATTAAAATATGAATCTTACCTCAGTAATTATTTGCTTTATGACAAGGCTACCAAAGATGGTAAAAGATTCTTTCATTACATATACATTTTAAATACTTTTGTACATTTTGACAATTTGTGGGATGTTAAATACCAATGAAACATCATTTTATAAAAATATTTTATATTATTTAATTTAATTTAATTTAAAATTTAATCTAAATTTTAAACTCTTCATCTATATGTTTTCTCATTCAAGCATTATATTATATCCAAAATACTTTGCCCATTGATTTATGCAATGATTCACACATTCATTCTCCAAATTCAATTTCAATAATGATTTCTAAATCTTGGCAATAACATGTTCTTCATTATCACACAATACAATTTCAAATTCAGTTTTACAAAATAAAACCTATAATTTTTTTAATAAACTTTCTTTCACTTGTAAATATTTAAACCAGTGATAGACACATCCTTCTGACACTGTGTATGGAGATTCTCAGTCATCTAGGATGTTGTTCTGACTCCATGTTTTCTTTGGACTTGAAGGTAGGCTCATCTTGATTAAAAAGTATCATTTGCCAATAGGTCCACCAGACTGACCTTGCCATCATTTCTCTTCTGAAAAATTCTTCCTGCATTGACACTCAAAAAGGTAAACTTGTAGAGAACCTTGTTTTACATTTATTCCAAACCCTTAGGATTGTACATCTAACAAAGTGATTCTTAAAATCAACATGTTCATCTTACTATACCATTAAGTAGGCATGCCTTCCAAATCTGAATTAATGGCCTCTTAATTAATAATCTCTTGGTTTTTTTCATCCAAACCAAACAACAGGCTCTAAAGTACAATTTCAAATCTGGTAAACATCCTCTTTCTTTAGCATTTTGCAATAGTTTAGTTCTTGGCTTTTTTCCTTGCTATACAAATTTAGAAATGTCCTTTTGCTACTAAATGGAGTATCAAGGTCAATATCAGTAAAGTTTGAAATAAAAATAATATTTTGGTAAAATAATTATCTTAATTATAGTTAGGATAATTGCAAATTATCCCATCTTAATAGGTCTTTTTAAATATGATTCTACACAAGTACAAAATTATTTTGAAACAATTTAGAGTTTGTGTTTCTCAAAGTAAGGCCAAGATATTCAATGTTTTTGTCCACCTTGAAATTGATTTTCTTGTCAGTATTTCATAATCCTGAAAAGTCATATTCTTAATAAGCATTGTTGGTGACAACTAAAAAGACCAAAGAAGTATTTTTATTTGACATTGAAGAAGTTAAATGACTTTGGAGCTTTAGCAGGCTTCGAAAGAGATAAACAGAATAATAATTAAGAATATAACTTTTCAGGATTATGAAATATTGACAAGAAAGTCAGGTTTCAAGGTGGACAAAGACATTGAATATCAATTATTCTATAATAATAGGACATGGCCAAACTTTGGGCAAAAGTTTATTCAAGGGGTTAAAGTGATTTACACTTTTCAGCAAGCAAAGATTATTATTAATGGAGATTTAAATAAACCATGTGAAAATTTAAAAAGTTACAAGACAAGGATGTCCCTTATTTCTTTTGCTGTGTATATTTGTTCTGGAAATTCTCAATAGAGATATTAGATATGATGAGAAAACAACAGGCATAAAAACTAAAAAGTATGTTTATAAAAGAATGCTTATAAATTGAGAGCATTTGGTAATGATTTTGTTATATTTCTGCTAGATCCAATGCTAATTAGATGTTATGGGGAAGCCCAGCTTTAAAAGTTGGAAAACTGTGAAAAATATGGAAAAGTTGGATGGAAGCAGGGTTCTTGACTTTGGAACTAACCGACATGATAAATTTTAAAGTTAACTTAAAAGATAAGAAATAAATATCATTTGTCAGATGTAGTCCAATGTCACTATTTACAGTTACAAGATTTGTTAACAACTTTGTTTGGACTAGTAGCATTTTCAACTTCTGAGACATCTGAGATACTAAAACAACTTGATATATCCTTTAAAACTAAAAAAAAACCCTCTACTATTAGTTTTTATATATATTTGTAATCAATAAATCAATTTAATGTGCAGATGCTAAGAAATGTGGGGAATGAAGAATCAGAGATCCTGTATTGCACAGACAATGGGAGAGTGACAAATTCTATAACAAGAATGTTAATAGACATTAAATTTTGACAATGTTTTGGACTTAATTACATTTGTATAGAAAATTTCAGTCTAAAACAGCATTTTGGTGAAAGTACCCTGTTTCTCCAACAATACGGCCTCCCCCAATAGGAAGTCCCAGCATGTTTTATAGGCATGAAATGAAATTAAGCCCCTCCCCCCAAATTAAGGCCTATATTAAAACATGCAAAATGGGGGGGAAAATGGCGAGGGGGCTTGCCATTAGGAAGTACTTTTGTTGCACACCCGGATATTGTGCTGCCTGCGTTGACCCTGATACAAAGTGCCCCACCAATGCCGAGGTCAACATCCAAGCCGTTGCTGCCCACCCTAAGATGCAAAGGGGGGGGGAATTAAGTCACCCCCAAAAAGACGGCCTAGCCATTTTTTCGGGGTTCAAAAAAAAATAAGACCCGGCCTTATTATATGAGAAACATGGTAATAAGGGTAATACGTCCTTAAAACTCATGTTTTCACAATGTAGTATACTTACAACATTTTAGAATAATGGACCATATCAATAAGATGGTGTAATAAAACTGAACTTTTCAGAAGGTAATATTCTCTTATTACTTTATTACTTAATTTGACAAGATTAAAAAGTTTAAATTGAATTTGAATGAGCTGATCTCACATTCAGAACAGTGAGATAGCTGTTTGAAATAAAACTATTAAATTTAGCAGTTATTGAAAGAAAATTATACAAATTTAGAATGAACAAAAATCCAGAAGCTATAACTGTTCCAGAAACAAGTGACTCAAGTAGGCATAGGTGCAGCTGAAGACATCAATGTAAAATCTCTTAATAACCAATGGGGAGTACACATATCTTAGTTTGGAGTGATATATCCATGGCCAGTAGAAGCATGTCTTCCCAGTTGCTACCCCACTGTTCTGAATGCGAGATCAGCTCATTCCTCCTGATTTTTACTGGTGAAAATTTGCTTGCTATAGTTAAGGATGGTAAACTACCTTTTGCAACAGTGGGTTCATCTTTATCATTATTATTGTTCCTAATTTTCAGTCAGGATTCCAGGGATGGGATGGGATATATTTGTTTTTTTTTTAACTTGATGTAAATATTTTTAATCTCAATTACATATTAGGGAGTTATAAGTCTTTGATGCTAGTAGATTGGAATGATATATAAACCCTGAAAAACAAATACCAAGTGGAAACCTCTTCTTCAGAAAAATGTCACTGATTTATAAAAAAAAAAATGTAGGAGAAAATTATCAATATGTATATTACTCATTGTTTTCTTTTTTTTAAATATGATTTTCCTTCTGTAAAATCTGATTGACAAAAATGTTTATAAAAATTATTGGACTACCTGTGCCTTATTGGGTCACCATTTTAGAAATATTTCCTTCCCTAAACAGAGATACTGAATGATTATGGGTGGACAAAAAAGCAGTAGGAGCAGGGGGAACTTCAACTTCTTGCAGCTTCCCCATTAAGCATCCTTGTGGCAAGCTGGCAGGGAGCAACAGAAATCTTTTCCTCCTTCCCTTCCCAACAACAGCAACACACACACACTCCTTTAATTGGTGTGTGTGTGTGTGTGTGTGTGTATCACCTGAGCATCTTTCAATTGGTATAGTATGTTTGTCTACACATATGTGTGTATATAAAGACTTCACTAGTAAGTTGCTAAAGTTATTTATTATATCTGTGGGTAAACTGAAAATAGTTTCTGCAAGGTTAATCTTTGATAGTGAACTATCATGTTCAGCACAGTAAAACAATATTCCAGTGATTAAAACAGTATAACTTCTACTGCTGTCCTAGTGCCAGTTGACAACAAATATTGTATATATCCAACAAAATGACTTTTAAAAAATGTAGTAGAGAAAAAAACATAACCCTATCCCAACATGAGCACATTTTCTTTATCTACTTATCACTGAAAGCTTGATTTTCTAATGTTCCCTATTTTCAAAATAGCACATTTTGCTTTTAATACAGCTTTGAAATCTCCCAATGCCTTTTTAAAAAGTCTATTTTCATTTAATTTCCTCCCATGTTTAGAAATAGTCACCAATTTCCATTACATGTTCTACTCTCAGTTTTCCTGACTGAGAATTTAGTTTCATCACTTCCATTTGCAAGTCAGTGCAATTTTCTTATCTTAAAGTTCCCATCTTTTAATTCCTTTGTTTGTCTCATCAATGGCATTTTTATGTTGTAATCTGAATAGAATCATGCAGACCTGATTCCTATTGTTTGTGGTTATATTACACTACAATTTATAACATAAGTTGTACCAGCTGGTTCTCATTGTGCATTCCTTTAGTTCAAGTAAGAATGATTATCTTCCTATTCATGCAAATAACAAGGATGTTTGCTATAAATGTTGATTCTCCTATTTGCAGTTTTCGGATGAAAGCATTTGTGATTTTGGCTTTACATTATAAGAAAGGATTACAGATTGGATTTGTTACATTATTCCATTCTTCTGTTCTTCTTTGTATCAGTTCTAGTATAAATACATGCTAAATCATGGATATCAGTCTTGGTATAACAAATGTTCAGGTTTGTTATCTAAAGGTGAATACATTAATGGTTGCTATATATGATACAAACATTGTCCTTCTATATTTTGTTCATTGGTTTCTGGATACCATGGGCACCATTTTTTGGTTTACACTCAGTTTTATATCTTTAGTAACTTATTTAACGTTTCTTTCTCCTTTTCTACATTTCACTAAATGTTACTTATCTCAAAAGAAAATAATGTGATGTGTATCTATGCATGCAATTAGTCCATGAAATTGCTTTCCTTATTATGAAAATGGTATCCATCCCTTTTCTGTTTTGCATCTCCAAATTCCATTGGTCTAGTTACTGACTGTTGGAATAATACATGAAAAGAACAGTATTTAGAATAATGAAGTCATGTGTAGTTGTTTATTACTGATGGCCAGCACTGAAGTCCTTGCTTTTTTAACAAAGTTACAGGAATTGTATTGCCTTTGCTGAGCTATTGCTTATATATAATCTGCAACTATTTGCAGAATGTTGGATTTGGCCCAGATACCTCCAAAATTTATTTCCAGCTACAATGGCATAGAATGCAGAAAATAATTATATCAACAAAATTAAGTCAAATTAAATTAAATCAAATCAAATGATATGAAATTGCCGTTGTTTTAGTTCTGCTCATTTATTTTCAGACTGTAGCTGCCACCAGTAGTCTGCCACTGGTAGAAAAAGTGGCACATATTTTTACATTGGTAAGGGCTATTGTGGATCAGAAGAAATGGTGAAGACAGTAGAACAATACTTACCTGGCTTGTTTCCACTTTGACCATTCTAGCAGAGAATTCTAGCTGTCTGGGGCCATTGAAAGAATGAGCACACTGCTGTTACCATCATATTCTCTTTTTCACAATAACTCCCTCTAATGTACTTATCAAAAGTGTGATCTAGATATAATAATGAGAAAGATAATGCTAGCAGTAGTATCAGTTGCTAGGACTCCCTTATTAATTGCCTTTATATTACTTTATATTGCTCAGTACAATTAAATATAGAGTAGTTTGTAATAGTTACCTGGATTCTTTCATGCTGATACTCATGTCATACTTATCTCAATCCGGGAAGAGAATATAGTATCTTTCAAAGAAGGCTTAGTTTTATTAGATTATCCAGTTCAGAAGAATTTTGAATAATTTTGAGAATGTTTTAAGGTCACCTTTCAGTACATTTCTATATTTGCTGCTCTAATGGATGTGTATTTGACTGAAGATTATCTCCAATAATTCAGTTGTTGACTGTAAGATAGGCTGAAATAAGTTTTTCTTCTTTAGTTTGCAAAATCCATCAGAATACTCAAAGGACAAAACAAACTGCAAACATAACTGCATGATAAACATCACACACCTGCAGTCTAAAATTATAACTAATTGGCAGTTGAGCAATAATATTGCTAAATGTCACTTTCAAAACTGAATTGTTAAAATCTTTTTTCAGAAATATATTACCTCCACAGTTAAATTAGAGAGTGTAAAATAACCACTTAGAGCCCTCTTCAAATGGTTTCAGTTCTAAGTGTTCTCAGAGGAAGAGCCATTTCTTTTTATCATAAATATGAAAATCAATCCCATCATATTTAAGCAGAAGGTAAAGAACAAGATTATATTAATCAGCTAAAACATCACAAGGATTCCAGACCTTAAGAATGATTGAGAGAAACAAGTTTTTTTTATTTTCCATTATCTTTTGATCTTCTCTTCTTCTCTCTCTAAATTTTTGACATTTGGTTAACCCAAGAACAATTCATTTTGCCTGTTATAACTCAATCTATACAGCCTTTCATGGAACGTAATTTCCTTCAGTTTGGCTGCAACAGTTTTCCATGTTTTGAAATCAGCATTTTGGCAAACCGTTCAAGAGAAAGTTGCTTATGCTTCCTTTATGAAGCTGATTGTTTCTAAAATGCTTTTCAATAAAATATTTATGGAAAGTATATGTTTAAAGAAAATGAAAAGGGTTCAGATAATATGCTTTATCCAGAGTCCATTGGAGTTAAGCACATGCTATCAACTCCACAATCCTTAAAAATAACTATTGACATTTATGTGACAAATTCATCTTCCGATTATGGACAACACAATTTGCAATGGATATTATCATGCTCTGAGAAGGGATTAGGAAATTATGGGTAAAACTTAATGAGTGCCTTCCAACCTGGAGTTCTCCCAGTGAGATAGGAGTGAAACTCCTAGAATGCCCAGTAAGAGGGGGAAGCAACATGTTTAAAAGTTTACCTACAAATTTAAATTCAGCTTCCACAGCACAGAAATGTTAAAACTTAATTCTTCAACAAAAGTGTTTCTTCATTAATGTTTTGTGTAAATGTTTGCTTCCTAACCAGAATAAAACATATTGTGACAGTCTGCACTTGTTTTATTTGGATCAATAGGTTAAAATCAATAACTTACCAAATGGAGAATCGGAAGACAAAAGAGTCAGCAACTGATTTCTCTTTTATGTTGTTTGTTGTTCTACTCCTTAGCTACACCATTAATCTTGAGATCTATCCTATAGCTAGCTCATTGGGCATGCACATAAGTCTGAATGCAGAATATGCAGAATTAGCAGGCTCATGCAAGGGCTTAATCACTTACACATATTTATTAGAATCATATCAAATTCTATTTGACCTTAGCTAATTGCCAGAGAAAATAAAAAAGTTGATAATGAACTGTTCACATGATATGCCTGATCTTTTCCTTTAATCTGTTTAAGCAACCAAAGGTGGTACCTCATTTAAAGAAAAAAAATCAAACTTATAAGACCTCAATTTTTACAACTTCTAGTGATAGAACTATGTGGATTATATCCAAACTTTTTTAAAAAACAGTTTATATTATTTGCATTTACAGTGTACGGACAGTGAATAATACTCATATTCATATACATAAATATAGAAAAATGATCTAAAGAATCTGCACTGAGAAATTGAGACAAGCACCGGGATGTTAGCCAAAACTATCCCTTAGACATCTTCTAAGTGTTATGCAGCCCTGTCTTCTCCAAGGTTCTATGGCAACGGTCTCAAACTCGCAGTCCACAGGCTGGATGCATCACATGCTGGCCATGCCCACCCTTAGTTTAGTGAAGGGAGAAAGTTGTGATATGGCACATGGCAACATGTCATTGCAAGTTTATCACCCCTACTCTATGGAAAAGCATGGCCTTCACTGCATGCATGAATGGTTAAAGAGAAGGAGCCAGTTTTGCAAGCTGTTCCAGAATGAAGAGTTTACAGCACAGTTCAGTTGATGTGTCAATGAAATCTGCATTAATTGACATTTTAATATTGTGGTCAGTTCTTAATCCCTCTGATACATGATTTGCATCAGCAACAGATAGTTAGGACTGTAGAAAAAAACAATTGCAACCAGCCTGCCTTCCACTGTATACTGTATGAACCAGAAAGAGGACTGAGAAAATATCTAAAGACCCTTTACATCCTAGACATAAACTGTTTCAACTCCTTCCCTCAGGATGCTGCTATAGGACACTACATGAAAAAACAACTAGACACAAAGAGAGTTTTGTCATGTCATCACTCTGTGAAACACCTAAATCCCACAGCAATTTCTTATGCCTAAAGATATTTACCTGTGTAATAAGGCTGTATTACTATTATCCTTCTCATCTTTCCTATTACCCTTTTCTATTGTTATCTTATGATTATCATTTTGTTGTTTGTATTTACACTGAGAGCTTATGCACCAGAGGCAAATTCCTAGTGTGTCCAATCACACTTTCCCAATAAAAAGAATTAAGAATTTTCTATAATAAACTTTCTCTGCTATACTTTCGGTTTTCAAACCATAAATAAACATACTAAAATAACATTCCATATATTTTCAGCCCTAGGAAATAAAGAAATTAAAGCTGAGCTAAAGCAGCCATTATATCAGCTTTCTCATAACAGTGCACAATTTTAATACACCGATTAGTAATTCAAGCACATTACTCTATCAGAACTGATCCACAGATCAGTGCCTCCTCCCACTAGTACAAGGAAAGCAATCTGCAATTGTTCATTTTATATCACTTTCTTCAGTGATCACCCTGTATTTTCAACAGCTTGAAGAGGCTTCCAGTTAACAGCTTGAAGAGGCTTCCTCTAAGCATAATCTTTGAAAAATCTTTCAGGACCAACTTCTTGCCAAAATATGGTCAAAAGCCATGGTCATCCCCATCTTCAAAAAGGGAGACCCCAGCCTAGTTGAAAATTACAGACCAATCTCTTTATGCTGCGTCACCTGTAAAGTCATGGAATCAATTATTAATCAATCCATCATCCTCCACTTAGAAACAAACAACCTACTCTCTAATAAACAATTTGGTTTCAGGAAAAAAATATCATGTAATTCTTACACTGCAAAAACATATGGACTACACAACTCGATCAGGGCAAAGCAATAGACGCAATCTACATAGACTTCTGTAAAGCCTTTGATTCAGTGGTACACGACAAACTACTCCTAAAACTAAAATCTTACGGTATCTCTCGACACCTGCATTCCTGTCCAACAGACAACAAATGGTCAAAATTGGGAGCATCCTATCAAATTCTGTCCCTGTCAACAGTGGTGCCCCCCAAGGCAGTGTTCTAGGACCAACTCTTTTCATACTCTACAAAAATGACCTCTGTGATCATATCAAGAGCAACTGCGTTCTCTTCGCTGACGATGTAAAGCTATTCAACACCACAGACAATACTGCTACCCTTTAAAAAGACATCGACTATATATCAGAATGGTCAAACAAATTGCAACTTCAAATCTCAACAAATAAATGCTCTGTCTTACATATTGGCAACAAAAATCAGAAAATAAAATACAGGCTGAATAATCAAGACCTTGTTGATGATCCAAACTCTGTCAAGGATCTTGGAGTACTCATCTCAAATGACCTAAGTGCTAGAGCCCACTGTAACTACATAGCCAAAAAGGCATTAAGAGATGCTAACCTAATCTTACATAGCTTTTTCTCTGATAATATTACACTACTAACAAGAGGATACAAAACATTTGCTAGACCAATACTCGAATACAGCTCATCAGTCTGGAACCCACATTATGTATCTGATATTAACACAGTTGAGAAAGTTTAGAAATATTTCACAAGAAGAGTTCTCCATTCCTCTACTCGTTGCAGAATACCTTATGCCACCAGACTCAAAATTCTAGACCTAGAAAACCTAGAACTATGCCGCTTTCGATCTGATCTAAATATAGTATATAAAATCATACATTGCAATGTCCTTCCTGTCAATGAATACTTCAGCTTCAACCATAACAATACAAGAGCACACAATAGATACAAACTCAAGGTTAATCACACCAAACTTGATTGTGGGAAATACGACTTCAGCAACAGAGTGGTCAATGTCTGGAATACTCTACCTGACTCTGTGGTTTCTTCCCCAAACCCCAAAAACTTTAACCTTAGACTGTCTACTATTGACCTCACCCCTTTCCTAAGAGGTCTGTAGGAGGCGTGCATAAGCGCACCAACGTGCCTACCATCCCTGTCCTATTGTTTCTTTTATTTTTTATTTTTCTAATATGTATCCATGTATTCATAACTATGTTTTTACTTATACCTATTATCTTGTGAGCAATTGACAAAATAAATAAATAAATAATTCCTTTTAATGCTTGAAGATTTTAGATTTTCCCCTATGTATACTTTTGATTTTGAAAAAGCTAGGTTGAAGATGCATGTCAACACAAAGCATCCTTTCAAGACAAATTGCATTTGCTCTAAAAGATTTATGCATCAGAATTTAAGCTATTGGATTCTTGTGGATAATGTTGTCCTCCATTTGACCATAGTGATGGTTTAATGCTCTGTCTAGGTCATTTTTACTACTGGTGTGATTGGTGGGTGCCTATATGTTTATTCCTCCTGGACTGGGAACACAAAAACAAAGAACTAGCACTAATAGAAGATAATATATATCGAGAGAGAGCTCAGGTTTAACTGTGGTGTCCTTGATGTTGTCTGAACTTGTTTCTTTACTTGCATTACTTGAGTAGATAATATCATCAGTACCTCTGATCAGGTCACTGACAATGTTCCCTAGTCATGTAATGAAATCTCTGCAAGCACACAGTTCAGGTCATAAAGCACCAGGGACTCCACAACACACCACTCTTCTTTTTTTAATTTTCCTATTATTTTGAAAAGTTTGAAAACTCGTATGTTTAGCTTGGAAGTTCACATAATTCTATTACTTTCATCATAGTATGTTGGCAGATTTAATTTAATTACTTCAATATCCAATACAAAATTCCAGAATGTGCTTCTTCTGAATCTTCTTCAAAAAAGGAATGCAAATTCACTTGTTTCCTAAAATATGGCATAACAATTAATTAACAGAATTCTTCTTTCCTTGCTTCTTTATTTCTCAGTAGCACAACTCTCAAATTATTTGAAAGTCAGTGCTTAAAACACAACATGTAAATAATCTCTTAAAAAGAATTATGCTGATAATTTAGTATATATCAATTTAATTTAGTATATATCTTAAAAGATAAGAAAATGCTATAATACTATAATATGCTCCAAATTTTAGATTTTATAAAATTAAATAAAGATTAAATATTATTATTTATTAATTAAATAAATAAATAAATAAAGACTATAAGCAAAGACATAAATTCTTGGGTATGAAAAGCAGCTAGGTGATTTGGGGCTAGTCATTCTCACTTAATCTTAGACACAATGATAAATCACCTCTCAAAATATTACCAAGGAAACTACAAGAACTTTCTCCTATGGCAGTTTGGTATTAAATTTGATTGAAAGTACCCACCTGTACATACAGAAAGATAAATTCTGCTACTTTGTATAAACATGTTTTTAGAAAAGTTAAAAAAATGATTTTTTATTTAATTTTTACTTTTATGTAATACAAAATAAAAATGTATATATTATATACAGTGGTACCTTGATACTCAACTGCTTTGAAACTTATCAAATTTGGTACTCAACACATTTAGATGTGATTTTTTTCCCAGTACTCATTTGTTTGGTACTCAATGCACAAATTAGAACTTGTCAGAGTTAACTGCCTTGTGACATATTCTTCCTTATGGGAAAAATGTGTTTGGTATTCATAGTTTTTGGTACCCATTGCACCTCCTAGAACCAATTAACAATGAGAACCACTGTATTCATAATAAATCCCAAGCAAAAACCAGGTAAACCTACCCTCTATTATAAAGTTACTTAATGTTTGGTCTGACTACAACTGTGGGGTCTTCCAAATAGTCTGCATCTGATTTCTGAAGAATTAAAATCATTCAGTATTGGAAAAATCTTTGTGTTTCACAATTCTTGTGTATAGATTAAGGAAGATGACCCTAAGGCAGACATACAAGTTTCATTTCTTAAGCAAAAGAGAGTGAAACATTTTACGTGTACAACAAAAACAACATTTGGAAGCATCTTAGGTAACAATCCTGGTGGTGCAATGGTAAGAATGTACTATTACAGGCTAACTCTGCCCATAGCCTTGAGTTTGCTCTTGACTGGCTCAAGACTGAATCAATCAACATTTCATCGTTTTGCGGTCGGTAAAATGAGAACCCAGATTGTTGGGGACAATATGCTGACATTGTAAATGCCCAGAGAGTGTTGTAAAGCACAATGGGTTTTGCTACTGCTAACTTGGATAGTTTTCTAATTCACTAAGCTTTAAGAAGCAGTTGGAGAAAGTAAAGTTATTCGAACAAATTTTGAAGACAAAATGAAAATGAAACAAAAATACGTCAGTGGATTAAATTATTAATGGAAATGAAGATAGGCATCCTCTTCTCCAAATCTGACAAGGTCTCTGCTCCATCAGACCTTGGCAAATTGTGTTCTCTTGAAGGTACATATCTCTCTTGTAAATGGAATAGAAGTAAACGGCAGTGCAAAAGATAGATTGGGATATCATCATTATCATCATCATCATCATCTGACATACCACATTCTCTGTCTTTTGTACTCTTTTTTCTTTCCTACCCATCTTCTTTCCCTTTCTAGTAGCAATATCTTTAAAAAGAAGCAATATCAAACCTGACAAGCACCAGCAGATTCTTCAAAGACTGAAGAGGGTACATAAAAATAGACAAGCAAACTACCCACATTGAATTAGTCTGAAACAGAAAACAATTGTTTTGATTAATTTAGAACCATCTACTGCCATAGAAAATTGCAAAATAAAATTACATGGTTGTACTTTTTATAATAAAAAATCATCTAAAATTAGTATTATGTAAGCAGATATACTATCACATTTGTCTATGTGGACTTCTTTTATTTCTACTGAAAATTGGTTAGCTTCAATACAAGTAAATTATTCAAATAAAATATTTTCTTTTTCTGGATTTTGTTTTCAAACAGTAAATCAAGTAACATTGCATTGAAAGTAATTTACCAGATGTATAAGTATATATTTGCAGCCTTTATATCTTAAAAAGGGAATGAGCAAGCCCTGACCTTTTCTCTTTCATTTCGCTAATAATGATATCATCTTCTTCCCATAATAAATAAAGAAAAAGCAGTTTTGTGCTGTATTTCAGCTCTGAAGAAAATGCTTCCTGGTAGCTATTATATTAACTTTCTCTAACTTATCATTTTTCTATATAAACTGTTAGTTAGATGAATTTGAACAGAATAAATGTCATTTATAAGTAACTATAGTTCTTTGATAAACTTGATATAATCTTATTCCGTTTCCTAATTCCTGCTAATTTAATGTGACCTTTGCCCATTCTAGTCTAGTAATAGCAATATTTTAGCATAGAAGTGTGTGATTGTGAGAGTGGGGAATATTTTGAGTTGCAAAGTCAGAGAAATATTACCTCCACAAACTTTCTCATAAAAATGTCAATTCTACAGGCTTATATACCTATAGTGTAGAAGGGCAAAATTGGCCATGATTATATGAGCCTCTTCCAGTGATTAGGAGCATTGATCCAGAATAATTGTGGACTCCTGATAGTATACCAACAACATAAGTGCTTAGCAGCAGTTTTTTAAAAAAACTCCCAGATGTTGTCTTGGGTTTAGTGTTCTAAGACTGCTGGTTATGAGTGACTTTAACCTTTCTGCCATGAGAGGGAAGTCCAAAATAGCTCCTGACTCTATGAACTCTACATTGACTATAGCTTATCACAAATAATTATGTCCCCAATACATGCAGCTAAGAACATGTTTGATGTGGACTTTACTTTGGAGAAGATTATATACAAGCTGACATTGTATGTTATTCACAAAAACAGAACAAATACTCAGATATATTAATGTTGCAGCCAATAGTTGATAATGATTGCAGTTTCTCAGGCAAGACCATAAATAATTGCATACATACAATGACTAAACCTGAAACAAATTCTTACAAATAATAAGAAACAACAGAACAATCATGCTAACATGAGAACCAGGTCCAGTAACACATTCACACAAACAGCTCCATCATAGGCCACAAAAAATACAGAAGCAAGATTAGAGGTTTCTCATGCTCTTCTTGTACTGTAATATACTGTATACCATAATATGTTGATAGTGTCTTCCTAGATTCTGGTGAGGTCCTATGTTGAGGTTCTATATCAAGGCCTGAAGACTGTGCAAGTATGAATGGTAAGAAAGAGACTAAGAATGACAAGACTAAGTGGCCATAGATATTTAGGTCCCCTGAATCTGTAAATTTGATCTTGTATTTAGCTTGTCATTTATAGCTAGAACACAGTTTGTAGGTCATTTTGGATGTCAATAGCAGGTACAATTGTGGTCAAGAAGACCTATGTGAAGGTATATGTAGAGTGTGCCATTTCATCCTTCCTTGGACCAAGGGGTCCTTTAGGTAGTAACGTACACTGCCTTGAAAACTACTTGGAAATAATAACTGGTCCTGAATGAGTGTGGGCAGTGACAGACCATACAATTCCACTGCTCTGCAAGCTGCATTGCTTACCAATTGATTTCTGACTGCAATTCATAGGATATAGTTATCTGAGGGACCATCTGTGTCTAATTGTTGTATTCATGTAATGAGATCATGCAGAATAGATGCACTTAGATCTTATTGATTAAGAAGTACCATAAAGTGAGACTCGGGAAATTAACAAGAGAGATCAGAACAGCAAAAAGAAGCTACTCTGAAAAGCTGAGAAATCAGCTCTCAACAAATGAACCAACAAATGTGGAGAAAATTGTTAAAAATATCACTGGTTTCAGCAAACCTCCTTTCCATGATGAAAGGAAAAAGATGTGTGACATCTATTTCACAGACAAAACAAAAGCCTGAAAAAGCATCAGGCCCAGACAAGGTAACTCCTTCTTGTTTGAAAGTTTATGCTGACCAACTGGCCCCTATCTTCACCCACATCTTTAATAAATCACTAGAGATGTATTATGTTCTTTCTTGCTTCAAATGCTCTACTATCATCCCAGTGCAAAAGAAACCCTCCATCAAGGAGCTGAATGACTACAGACTGGTTACTCTGACATCTGTAGTTTTGAAAACCTTTGAAGGGTTAGTGCTGGCCTACCTGAAAACCATCGCGGATCCACTGTTAGACCCCTTGCAATTTGCCTACAAAGCAAATAGGATGGCAAATAATGCTGTGAATATGGCTATGCACTACATCCTATGGACCTATGTAAGGGTCCTTTTTGTAGACTTCAGCTTGACATCCAATACCATTGTTCCAAATATTCTTCTAACTAAACTGATTCAGCTAGCCATGCCTGACCATACTTGTAAGTGGATCGTAAACTTCCTAACAGATAGGAAGCATCAGGTGAAGCTAGGCAAACTCACATCAGATACTTGTACAATTAGCATAACCCACCCTCACCCCCAATGTTGTGTGTTTGCTCCACTTCTCTTTTATCTATATACCAATGACTGCATCTCAAAGGATCTCTCTGCTAAAGTACTGAAGTTTATGGATGATATAACATTGATTGGTCTCATTAGAGACAATGATGAATCCACATACATATAGGAAGTTGAATAACTAGCCTTGTGGTACAGCCAGAGAAATCTTGAACTGAACACACTCAAAATTGTAAAAAATGAAAGTAGGTTTTAGGACAAGCCCTCCTATTCTATCACCTCTTACAATACTAGACAACACCATATCAACAGTAGAGATCTTCAAGTTTCTAGGTTCTATAATATCTGAAGACTTAAAATCAGGGGTAGGATTCTACCAGTTTGCACCTATTCGCTAGAACCAGTTGTTAACATTCTAAGCAGTTCGGAGAACCAGTTGTTAGAAGAAATTACTGCCCTAATCCTGTAAGGAAGGCAGGAAGGAAACATTCTGGTGTTGCTTACAGAAACTGCCTCTCCATTAACCCTTATTACATTCTTGGCAGGACTAGACTTCCTGTCTCTGGAACTTCTTTGGAGTTTTTATTTTTCCTCCTTTGCTAGTACTTTGCTTGTGTGGAGTGACCACTCAAAGTTACAATGGCACTGAAGAAAGTGACATGACTGTTTTTCACACTTACAACTGTTGCAGCATCCCCACAGTCATGAGAGGCCAGGCAAGGAGATGCGTGCCTCGATGTGAGTGATGTTGAGTTGGCCACGCCTAGCCAGTAACATGACCACCAAGCCATGTTCACCCAATCACATGACCACCAAGCCACACCCACCAACTAAGCCACACCCATAGAACCAGTTGTTAAAAATTTGAAACCCACCCCTGCTTAAAATGGATACCTAACATCAAAAATTTCATCAAAAAAGCGTAACAAATAATGTTTTTCCTGTGGCAACTCAGAAAACTGAGATTGCCCAAGGATCTGCTGATACAGTTCCACAAAGGAATTACTGAGTCTGTCTTTTACATCTCTATAACTGTCTGGTTTGGCACTGCAACTAAGTGAGACAGACACAGAAACATGAATAGTTAGAACTGCAGAAAAGACCATTGCTATCAGCCTGCCTTCCATACTGCACCAGCAAGAAAAAGGCCTATGAAAATGTTTACAGTTCCCTCACATCTTGGACATAAACTGTTTCAACTTTTTCCCTCTAGATGATGCTATATGGCATTGCACTCCAAAACAACTAGACACAAGGACAGTTCTTTCCCCCATGCTCTGCTGAACAACTAATTCCCACAACACTGTCAAAGTACATAGTAGAGCTATAGTAAAGCTACTATATAGTAGAGCTACTATAGAGCTAGTATACTAGAGCTACTATTCTCATTTTTCCTATTACCTATTTTCTTATGACTATAACTTTGTTGCTTGTATCTTACCATTTATATTAGTTTTTTTAACTTAGTAACCTAGTATGATTTATGTTGATTGCTTATTTAGTATCCTTTGACTATCACTGAGTGTTGTATATTATGATTTTCAATGAATGTATTTTATGATTATGATCATGATTTATCACTTGTTGTTTGTATGGACACTGAGAGCTTATGCATGGGAAACAAATTCCTTTTGTGTCCAATCACGCAGCCAATAAAGAATTTTATTCTATTAATTGATAAGGCATTTAATACCCTCTAAATACACTTCAGAGGATTTTCTCCAGCCTATTCACATACATACACTACAAATAAACTTTATGTTCAAGGAATTAAAAACAGTGACTAGATTGTTGGTAGTCAAAGTGACTAATTTGCTGTTAGTCAAAGAACAACAAAAACAAAACTCCCTTCCTGTTTATTGTCAATATGGCTCATATGTTTTATCTTCTCTCCAAGAAAACATGTTTTTCCCCTATCTTATACAAATTTCATGAACTGTTGTCCAAGCACAGTGAAATATAATTTGAGGATTGTTGCATGAGATATTAATATTGCATTTCAAAAAGGATTTCAGCTGGAAAAGATTTAGCAAAATGTTGAAAAGATAAGACAACTCTCTCTGCAATGAAATAGCACTATGTCTAACGTGTTTTAGCCTACAAAGAAAGTGAATTAAGGGGGAGATGATAAACATTTATAAAAGCATGCACTGCACAGTAAACGCTCATATAAATACAAATTTCTCATGGGAGAGACAAAGAGCCACCCACTGAAATTAAATATGGAAAAATTCGGGTCTGACAAAATGTTTATTTTCCGCCTCACACAGTCAAACTACAGAATTCACTGTGATCAAAGCCATCAGCATAGATACTTTTAAAAAGTACTAGACAAATAACACAGAAAACAAGGCTATAATGCATTAACCAGGATGAATGGATGTTATCCTGTGAATCACATGCACTATAGCTCAATATTAGTTATACAACAGTGATGAGGGCTGTCGTTAAAATGCCAGGGCTATGAACTTTTCTTGACCACAGTGTATCCTAGAATGTTGACTTAGATATTCTTTTGGCCTGATCTAGTGGATATATTGTCACATCCTTTATTTGTTTTTTTAGTTGCAGGGATTGGTATATTTTCTTTCCTTCTCTTTTTATATATACATGTCAGATGCTTGAAAGAAATAAAACAGAATGTGCTGATAGCAATGATGTATTTCCTCGTGCACAGCAAGACATCAAATGTTTCATCTGTGCTGAGCTTGGAAGAGTTCTGCTGTTTGCAACAAGAAATTTATTAATTCTGTCAAGGTTCATATCACTTGAACAGAGTTTCAGTAGCACTAGATATGACAATCATTATAAGGATATTAACTTAGAAGTAAATCCCACTGGCTTCAGTTGGTTTACTTACAGATACATGCATACTTATATGGACATATTGTCATTTATAAATAAAGATCAAGCAAGTTTTAGAAAATTGTTAAATTCTAAACACAAAAAAAATATACACTTAAAAAGGAACTAGCTGGAGAACTCTGAGGACATTTTCTCAATTATTTCTGAAAAACGTGGGTCTCATCTTCAAGAAAGTAAGACAAATTATTCAAATAATAGAACTTAATAGAAGTACCTAAATTATTTTCAAACAGAGAATAAACAGGCCATTTGTAAGCATATTGAATAGAATATCACCATTATTGAGAGTCAACATGAAGCACTATGGAAAAGTACCAGAAAAGTATCAGTGTTATGAACAGAAGTTATTTCGCTTAAATTGCAAATCTTATTAGCAGAAGTTGCTTAATCCCTATGTTGTAACCTTTAGAATAATATAGAGAACTTGCTGAATATGAAGAAAAACAAATTGACCTATGTACTAGATATTTTCCTGTAACAGACTGTATGGCAAGGGTGGGTATGGAAAGTGACAGATGGTGTAAGATACTACTATATATGGGGAATTGTGCAAGATGACCAATTCTAACTTACTTCTCTTTTCTCATAGTACTTAGGTTATGGTATAGCTAGATAAGAGAAAATGCCCTGGGCGAAGCTAGGGCTATATGCTGAATAAAAGTGATGCCTCGGGAGTAGCCTGGGGTTCAGAATTTGCCATGCTAATGCTCTGAACCATTTTGTGCAAATAAATCTGTGTTCTCCAACCCTTCGTGGTCTTGTGTCCTGATTTGGAAGCAGGATTTGCTGCAACATTTCTGGTGACCGCAGCAGGGCGGAAGGAGACCTGAAGCTCACTGGAGGGTCCACCCTTGTGCCGGTGCTTTGGTGAGTTGAACGGAACTTTCCAGGCACCATCCGACCTTTGAATCTGAGGGACTTCCCGGTAACGCAGGGTTCCGGTGGCAGCAATCGACACCTCCAAGAACCACTGATGAAGGGTGAAGAGACCAGGACCTTTTTCCAGCAGGCCAGTGGAGGAAGAACTCAAGTATTGGGTACAGGAAGCTATCCCTCCCTGTAAACAGGACGGAGGAGAGGACTGATCACCCTCTCTTTAGGCAAAGGTGGGAGGATTGTCAGAAGTGGTTGAGGTGAAAGGCTACTGTGGTTCCCATCGGTGGCTGTGAGTGTCCAGTAGAGAGTGAAAGACATTCACAGTTCGAATCGGAGACCGTGTGCACCCGGCTCCCTGGGTAGGATGTGAATGAGTGGAAGAAATCCTTGGTGTTGTCCCGAGAAGAAGGACCGCTTACCTTCTTCTTGTAACCCCTTTCCTAATTGTCTTGTTTGGTACCCCAGGAGGCTCATGGGAGGTGGAGAAAGTGTGCCCCTTACCCCGTTGGGGTGTATGTTAAAGCATTTTAAGGTAGCAAATGAATCCCAGGACTTTGGTCTTGCATGGAGTAGGCATAAATTATGGGTCTTTTGTGAGGGGGATCAGTCCGATCAGTCCAGGCAAGACCTTCACCTGGAAGTGCAAGCCTGCAGCTAGACCCTAAGGAAGAGACACAGCGAGCAAGAGGGGGGACACCTGCTGATGAGGAGGAAGTGGAAGAACCAGTAGCAGCTAGAACAAGGACAATGACTGAACAGACGTCCTTAACTGCCCCCCCCCTTAGGCAGATTGACCAATTAGACAAAGATGATCACTCCGTTACTGCTACTGCTCCCTTATTCCAGCATGTGCCCTTTACTACATCCGATCTACTTAATTGGAAACTCCATTATGGTCCCTTTAGTGAAAAACCAACTGAAGTGGTGGACCTAGTAAAAACTATTGTAGATACACATAACCCAACTTGGATGGATCTTCAACAACTTATGGGAACCTTGTTTAACCCAGAAGAGAGGGAAAAGATTAGGATTGCGGTGACCAAGATCCTGAAACCTGATGTTATGCCAGAAGGAAGCCTCGAGGAACATGTTGAGGCGAATTTTCCCTCCAAGGATCCTAAGTGGAGTCCTTACGAGCATTTGAGACATATCCAAGACTATCAGAAATTGGTGGTGTGGGCAATCTAAGCAGCAGGAAAACCTTCAGTTAACATGTCCAAGCCTTCCTTGGTGTTGCAGGAGGCCACTGAGAGTCCAGAGGCATTTTACGGCTGCCTCATTGAAGCCTACCAAATGTATACTCCCATAGATCCCACTGAACTCACAAATGCCTGAATGCTTGCTATGGCGTTTATTTCCCAAAGGCTTGATAAGGCCCTGAATATCTTGTCTGACACCACAGACAGACTTAGGACAGCAGTTTATCAAAACCGGTTGGCTCTAGATTACATTTTTGGCCAAAGAGGGGTGTGTGTGTAGTAAATTCAACCTCTCTAACTGTTGTCTGCAAATTGATGAAACGGGAAAAGTTATCAAGCAATTAACCACTAAAATGCGACAGCTTATCCACAATGCTCCCCAGAATTGGAATAGGTTCAACCTCAATGACATTTTCAGTGCCTGGTTTCCCAAGCTCCCCGGATTGCAAGCTATAGTGGCCCTCATTGGCCTAATAGCGGCTGGGTGTGCTATCTTGCCATGAATTCTCCCCATTTTTGTACGTATCATCTCCAATAGCCTTTCTATGCTAGTTGAAAAGAAGGCAGCTGATTGGGCTATGATGTTGTGGGAATATGAAAAACTTAGCATCATGGAAGACACCCCTCCAGTATATGAAACAGCACAGTAATCTGACGATTTAGGTGAAGTTTCAAAGTGGGGAATAAAGCAATATGGAAAAGTACCAGAAAAATATCAGTGTTATTAGCAGAAGTTAAATTGCAAATCTTATGAGCAGAAGTTGCTTAATCCCTATGTTGTAAGCTTTAGAATAATATAGAGAACTTGCTGAATATGAATATAAACATATTGACCTATGTACTAGATATTTTCCTGTAACAGACTGTATGGCAAGGGTGGGTATGGAAAGTGACAGATGGTGTAAGATACTACCATATATGGGTTGACCAATTCTAACTTACTTCTCCTTTCTCATAATACTTAGGTATAGCTAGATAAGAGAAAACGCCCTGGGTGAAGCTAGGGCTGTATGCTGAATAAAAGTGATGTCTGGCGTTCAGAATTTGCCATGCTAATGCTCTGAACCATTTTGCGCAAATAAACCTTTGTTTACCAACCCTTCGTGGTCTTGTGTCCTGATTTGGAAGCAGGATTTGCTGAAACAAACATAATTGACATTACAAGATTACATGAGACAAACCTCATATCCTTTGATAAAGTTGAATGCTTGGATATAATCTACCTATAGGTAGATATAATTTATTTATAATCTATCAGCAAAACTTTTGAAAACTTTCCATATGATATTCTAATTGTCAGGTTATTAATAAATAATTGGGAGGCAACTTATCAATTTGCTTGCTAACTGTAATCAAGAGAATCAGCTGTTAGGGTTCCAACAGATGCCCTAATTAAATTATGAGCCTCAAGCCAAGTTTCAAAAGAAATACAGTTATTAGGAGCTTCATGCTAGCATGGACCAGGTGGAGCCAACTCTGACCTCAGATAATTTGTGCTTTGCCTCTGACCCTGTTTTCCCTTCCCCCCAATGTGTGTCATCAGTCACATTCCCCAGCAAAGCAATGGGTTGTAAAAGTTACTCCCTCTGGCTACTGTGGGTTCCAGTGGAGATGACCTTAGCATATCAGTTGGAATGTGCCTTGTTTTGACTGAGATACCAGCTCCTTGATGCTGCAGTGAAGTTCGCTCTCCCATCCACTTGCCCATGGCAATTCAAGAGCAGTTCAGGTTGCTTTGCAAGTTGACACCTGCACTTGTAGTTCTCCTTTGAATTGAAGAGTACTAGCCAGTGGAGTTCCATAGGAATCTGACTGGGACCCAATGCTATTCACTTTTTTTAAAAATACATTTTTTTATTTTTTGTTTCTATATATACATCATTGTGTGAACAGTGTGATTCCAGGTCATTTTACATTTTAAAACAAACATGACAGTGGTTTTACCTTAATAACTTACATAATTTGATATTAGTACATATTATCAATCTTAATTATTCAATGTTCTCATGTACTGTTTTGTGTCAATCTCCATATTCTTAACATCATTTCTTTTATTATAAATTCTATATTAGTAGTCATATTTGCAGTATTTAACATATTAAATATTTCAAATAGCCATTCATAAACTCCTGTTAATTTGTATTTTCTATTATTTATCCCCTTTTTGGTTCTTGGTTGTCCCACCATTAAACTTAAAACAAAGTTTCTTCTACTCCCAATTGTAATAAAACAAACAATATTCATCCTGTTAACATTTAACATGTTATACCATTCTAGTAATTAGTATTACTAGAATGGTATAATATGTTAAATGTGAACTCCCCTATTAGCATATTTCACTATCTTATTAAATCTGTCAGGTTCCACATATTATTTCTTTTCCTACCTCACAATATTAATTTCCATATTTGTTACAGTTCAATTATATATCTTTAATGTTAATCCTCTAATAACATGTTAATTTCATGTTTATTACAATTAAGAGTTATATATCTTAATAATATACACATTCATGTGGAACCCTTATCTTTTCTTTTTCAACCATCATCTCTTGTTCTCATTAAAGCATTGATTCATCTCTTCCTAGCTTGTCTATTTTCTATTTTTTTTTACCTTTCCTCTTACTCATTCCTCCCTTCTCAGTTAAATTCCACTGTCTCTTTTTCCAAATATTTAATTTTACCCCTATCCTCTCAGCATGTTTTCTCTGAAATTTCATTTCCTGTTGTTTTTCCCTTAAAACATTTCTCTTCTTGTTTTATTGCATCTATCATTATCATATTAAATTTTATTTCCTTGTTGTCTTATGTTTTCATTTGTTGTTTTGTCCATTCTATTTCTCTGGTTATACTTCCAGTTAACTCCTCCTCTTCCTGCATTTCTTGTTTTCTTTCTGTTGCTTGTGTCTCTGCTGCTTGCAACTCCATTTCCAGATTTTCTGCCACACCCTGTATTTTTTTCAAAATGTCCTCAAATCCTTTATTCATAATGTATTTTATAGCTTGTAGTTCCATCACAATTTGTCTACATATTCCACTCATCTTTGTTCTTGTTTATTCCTTTTTTATTTCAATTGTCCAACAATAAACCAAGCCTCACTTTTCAAGCTATAAGTCTAGCGTCCAGGAGTCTTTAGGTCCCAAAATTAATCAATCTATTTCTTTTAAGTAATCCAAGGGTAATGCATTCATGAATTTCTCCACCAGTTAAGTTCTATAGTGTAGCTTTCTGGGGTCCAAACTAAGGTCACTTCTTGAATTTGAAATTGTTGTATCTTTATATCTCCAAATTAATTGAACTGTTCCTCTGTCTCTGGGTTTATCAAAAGCCTCATCAATGTATAAATTAATTCTTATATTGAAAGCCACTTAGTAATATTTCAAAATTTTTGGTAGTATGTCTTCCTTCCATCAGCAGGTGGTGTCCCATTCTGATTTTAACCAGTTTTCTCCAATTTTAAAAATAACAATCCAAAATAATAAGATAATGTTCATTTTTAGGTATGTGGTTTCAGCATTTTAAAATGCCTATCCAATATCTATCCAATTTAAAGTTCCAATTTTTTATATTTTCCAAAAAATTACCTTCTCCCCTCTTTCCCCCCCAACTTTAAAGCTCTTCTCAAATTGCTTGTACTGCCACTTTAAAAATAACAGTGAGTTCCTTTTTTCCCTGGAAAGTCTTTTGGGGTTAAGTTTCAAATAAAGCAGATTCTTCTCACCCAGATCCAAACACTGTTCACTATTTCTACTCCAGCACAATACTTAGATGTTCATGGCTGTCCCACTTTGTGGTGGCCATTTTGATCAGCCTCTTCTCTCTGTCATGGCATAGAGAGAAAAAGCTCTGGTGTTCCACAGGAGAGTTGCGAACTCTCCTAGCACCTCATAGAGCACCCCTCCTTAGCTTCACCGACCCTCCAAGGTGGCTTTTGGCTTCTTCCGGAGACCACAAATACTAAGAAGGCAGTGCAGGAACAGAGAGCTCTGTTGTCTGCTTCTGGTCTCATCATGATATCAGCTGGAAATCCAATGTTTTTTTTATTAATAACATGAGAAAATAGGCTGATTATCAAATGTGCACAAGATATAACATTAGGATATCCAGCAAACACCCAAGAAAACAAAACAGAATTGTAATCTAAACTGTACAGATTGAAAGATTCAGCTGGGAGAAGAAAGATGTCCTGCCTCAATAATATATAAGGATATATAAGGAATCCAATTAGAGACCAAAAATATAGGTCAAACATATAGGATAGCATATATAATGTTTTGGAACCACTACGTTACATAAATACTTGAGTATAACTAATGACAGCCAGCAGCGTGAAACACACTTCTAGAATTAGAAGTAATTCAGTGAAAAAGTATTGCATCAAAGATGTTATTTCTGTTCTCTTGTGAGGACAGGCTGAAGAAAATTGTGATATTTGTACTGAAGAAGATGATTTTGACTGCTATTAGAACTCACTGGTAAGCTCTGTGCTATGAAATCTACACCAACTTTGAAGGTTGGCATCACCAAAATCTGTCTGGAATCCCAGAATTCACTCAGAGCTTACAATGGACTTGCCCCTATTATGCTAGACTCTGTACTTCCAGACTGACAGCAGAACATACTCCATGTTCACAGATGAATTGAAGAACAGTGTTTTCTTCAAACCTAGAGGACTTATATTATTATATAATAATATAATATCTGATATATGCTTAATTTATTATTTTTCCACAATGGAACAAAAGAAGATTCACTACTAATTAACAAAAAAGATCATTTTAAAATACTGAATTTAAAAATCCAAAGAAAAGGATAATTAAAATATTCCTTATTTAATTTTAATATATCTAAACACTTTTTAAAAAGGAAGGAACAGTAAAATACAATTAGTAAATATTTGAGAAAACATAAAATCCATCATTCCAACTGTAGCCTGGGCATCTTAAATTAATCTGAATTTTTAAAAAAATTATAGAAATTCCTGGAAAAAGAGAAATATTTCATTTATGTTGGAAAGCTTTTAATGTGTTGGACATATTTCTGTGGGAAAAGAACCAAATAAATGATCAGCCCTCTGCCTCTTACCAATCCATTTCAGGAAGATCAAAGGACATCTAATGAAACACTATTATGATAAAGGGAACACCTAAAGGATATAACTTTAAGGAATTACTTAAATAATTTCCAGCCATTGTAATCATATTGATCAAATAAATCTTATTTAATTTTATTCATCCTGACTTTTTTTTAAAATCTATAATATGAAAAGTATTACTTGCATATCCAAGCACTTTAAAATTCATGCTAAGGCTTAAATGGAACAGTAATTTATTGCTATACTTCAGATCTATGCATCTTGTGCCAATTACAAATTCAGATAAATTATATTAATGTCAATCTGTGTATGAGAGAGAGAGAGAGAGAGAGAAGAGATTGAATACACAGTTATCAAGTTTGCCTTGTACTCAAGAGAGTTTCAAAAACATGACAGTTTCACTGAAGTTACATGTTTTTATGCTTTACTGTTTATTGAATATATTTTGGGTTCCTTTTTTTTTGCACTTTATAAATATAAAAATTGTTTGCCTTTTTTTAAACAAAACAACATCTAGTCTGCTTGTCACACTGAACATGAACAATGTATAATTTACTATATGAAATATATAATTTGCTAATATATATATATATATATATATATATATATATATATATATATATATATATTACATATATATATTATATTTGTGGTATTTGATGGTATTCAGCTTTGTTTGGGTATTTTCCACGTCATTATAGTTGTGCTTTTAAAGTTGTAGCAACGTTTGGCAGAATCTCATCTGCCATCATCAGGCTTCTGTATTGTGTTCGTCTGTAAAGTCTGACTCACAGACAAACACAATACAGAAGCCTGATGATGGCAGATGAGATTCTGCCGAAACGTTGCTACAACTTTAAAAGCACAACTATAATGACGTGGGAAAATACCCAAACAAAGCTGAATACCATACATATATATATATTATATATATGTATATATATAAATTTAATATAATTTACTCTATGAAGCTAGGCAAAATCACATCAAATACCTGTACAATTAGCACAGGAGCCCCAGGGCTGTGTGCTCTCACCACTTCTCTCTATATACCAATGACTGCATCTCAAAAGATCCCTCTGTGAAAGTACTGAAGTTTTCAGATGATATAACAGTGATTGGTCTCATTTGAGGCAACAATGAATCTGCATACAGATGGGAGGTTGAACAACTAGCCTTGTGGTGCAACCAGAACAATCTTGAACTAAATACACTCAAAACCATAGAAATGGTGGTAGATTTCAGGAGAAACCCTCCCATATAACCACCTCTTACAATACTAGATAACACAGTATCAACAGTAGAGACCTTCAAGTTTCTAGGTTCTATCATATCTCAAGACTCAAAATGGACACCTAACATCAAAATAGTCATCAAAAAAGCACAACAAAGAATGTTCTTTCTGTGCCAACTCAGAAAGCTCAAACTGTCCAAAGAGCTGCTGATTCAATACTGCAGAGGAATTATTGAGTCTGTCATCTGCACCTCTATAATGGTCTGGTTTGGCACTGCAACCAAACAAGACAGACACAGACTTCAACACATAATTAACAGACTTCAACTGTCCTTGTGTCTAATTGTTCTGGTGTGCAGAAAAAACAATTGCTACTAACCTGCCTTCCATTGAGGACCTGTATACTGCACGAGTCAAAAAGAGGGTTGTGAAAATATACCGTATACATCCCAACTAGACTGTGTTGTTTCTCTGTGTCATATAATATATGAGGGTATAAATACATAATATTGTATTTATTTATTTATTTAGTCATGGTTATGTAGTATATATTGGAGGTGATGACCCTTTGAGAGCTGTATCCAATGAAATTTCATTTTAATGCATGCTGATTAGTGTACATGCAAAGTGACAATTAAGTTATTCTATTCTATTCTATTCTTTAGAATGGCAAGATTTTTAATTAATCGCAAGGTATATTCTCAGAAAACTTCAACAACAAATATAATTTAATGATATGCATGCTTATAGCAGCAAGAATAAATTTTGTATCATGGGAGAAATACAATTTTGAAGATACAAGAGTGACAAATAAAATATATTCAGAACATAAAGTTTAACCAAATTTAATCAAAAATATTTCACAAATGTACAATATGTAATATATCACATACATAGAGCACAGCAAATGAAAACACTTCTAAGAGTCCTAAATATTCATAAACACCACCATCTGATAAAGGCAGAAAAAACTTAATAACATTTTCCCCTTTTCTCTTTCTGTTTTCCTCTTTTTTTAATAACATGCACAAACAATAATTATAGCCATACAGTGGAGGCCTTAGTATTCCTATGTATTCATTTTAAGACACAAACATTGATTGCTGAAGAAATATTATGATATAGCTTGCTATTCCTTTTCAATGTTATATTTACCTTTGGAAATAAAATTCAAACATACTTATATAATAACATCAATATTTCAAATCATAATTAACAATGATATAAACCGTATATTGTTCCTTGAAGGTTTACATTACCTAAACCTTAGAGTGTTAATAATAATCTAGTCAATACAGTAAAGCCACCAATGGGTCAAAATAATATAATCCATTACTTATGTTTATAATGATATAATAAAACAATAGCATCAAAAATTGAACATGACTGGGGCAATGTGTAAACTCAGTTACAGTTCCATTTTCTATATTTTGGAGAGAAAAAATTGGGATTATACAGGTAGTCTTGATTTACAACTGTTCATTTAACAATGGTTCAAAGTTGTGTCAGTTTTGGAAGAAGTATTTCACAACATTCTCACAATTACAACCAACTCACCTCCCATATGGCCATATATCACAATTCAAATACTTGGCAAATGGTTCACATTTACAATGCCTGCAGTCATGTAAACAACATTTGCAATTTTATGCTGGTTTTCAGGGGGAAAAACAGGAAAAATATCACTTGAGGAAGCTGGTTTTGCTTAATGACCCTGTGATTTGCTTAATGGCCATGGTGATTCACTCTATCACCATGTAAAATTGAGTCTGGTCACATGGTGACACACCTCATGATTGCACAGACATATGACCAAAATTCCAGTCTCAGTTTTGCTCATAAATCAAGGATTAACTGCAAGTTATGACTTGAAAAATAGCATTGTCTACTACTGATTCACTCTGTAGATGTGAGTAGATGAAGCACAGAAACTTTTGCCATTACTTTTTATAAAAAGTTATTTTGCTTGTCAATCCAAATGGAAGAGTGAGCAGCCATGTTTTATACTGCAAACTTGTTTTCTATTTTTCACCTTACTAAGAAGTTGAAAAACTTGACATTCAATTTTATTCATAATATTGTTAAGAATATTTTTTTTAAAAAAAACAGTTTTTAGAAAGTTTTTCCCCCCAATTGATGATAATAACAATGAAGACAAGAATAATGATCCAAAGAAAAGATAATACCTATAATTGCCAAAGTTTATTGTTCTGAACTGAAGTCAGCTGGGAGGCTATGTCAAGCAGTATAGCCTTCATGAATCATTCATTTGATCAGGTCTATTAATTCCATTATAACAGTAAAACATCCTAAGGGACTAAATCTCAATCCTCCTTCTGTCTTATGGTATCATATAAAAATCATATAAAAGGAAGCCCTGCAGGAGGAAAAACAAGGAGTGTTTTTGTTTATCGCATTTGTAGCACATTTTAGGAAGTCAGACAGGCTATATATTACTTAGATGTATTTATCAAATATTAAGGAAAAAAATAAAAGTAACAAAATGGACAAAAATATATAAATGAACAGAGTTCCTTGAAACTGAGATTCTAAGGATACAATTTGATCTCCCTGTTATGAATCACAATCATTTGCTGCTCTCTTATATTTGTGTGGAACAAATTAATCAGTTTTAAAAGCACTTATGGTATCTGGGAGAAAGATTGAACAAAATTAATATGTTTTGGAGGAAAACATGTGAGTGTGCAATCTGCAAGTTTTCAGGGTTCAGAGAGGTTGTAAGGTTCTGTCAAAGATGATAAAAATACATATTAACCATTACCTAGGCAAAGACCACTGAATCATTCTTTAAGGAAACAAGAAGATTTTCAGAAATCAGTTTATTATCTTTTTACACCCAGCTTCAGTTTAATGTTCTACTGGTCTTTTAATATACTTTGCAGCAAACAGCATGATTAAATACTATCTTAGCTTGGAGGGTACTAAGCAAAAATTGAAATACAGCATATTGCAGTTCAAATTTTGGAAAATATATGCAATGTACTTTTGGAAAATATATGCAATGTACTTTGACTGTAAGCTTCAAACCAGGAAACTACAATTCTCCAACAATTTCAATGAATTTTTCCACATTAAAAAAATCAGGATGTATTGATTTTCCTATAGCCTGGATTTTTTGTATCATACAGCCATGGTATGATCAATGTTCCAGCTCATGTATTATTCTTCATTTCTTTTATAAACACGTTCTGTCATTGTTTCTTACACACAGAGAGAGAGAGAGAGAAAGAGAGAAAGAGAGAGAGAGAGAGAGAGAGTGGGAGAGGGAGAGGGAGAGAGGGAGAGAGATGGTATAGATATAGCTAAGAAATGTGTATATATACACATCCATCTACATCCATATTTTAGTTCAATGTATATTTATTGTGTAGTTATGCAATGGTATCCATTACCATTATATAAAAATTCCCTTCTTATGGTGAGGCCTGTGAATTTGAGGGTTCTGTGCAGTATCTTTGCTGTTCGTAACTTTGCACTCTTCTTGACAGAGAATGCTGATGTTATTCTTGGAATCTGTTAAAGCCATAGGAGTCACATTCTCCCACCACTGAGGGAGGGAGGGAGGGAGGGAGGGAAGGAAGGAAGGAAGGAAGGAAGGAAGGAAGGAAGGAAGGAAGGAAGGAAGGAAGGAAGGAAGGAAGGAAGGAAGGAAGGAAGGAAGGAAGGAAGGAAGGAAGGAAGGAAGGAAGGAAGGAAGGAAGGAAGGAAGGAAGGAAGTCACTTCACCTCCCATTGGTTTTCCTTTTGGCCCACTCATGTTTCTATTTTTAAAAATATTAAAAAAATATCTCTAAAACAATGACACAATGGGGCATGGGTTGTCTATTAAAGGAATAAAATTGAACTATTAATCATCAGCTCAGTACATGAAACATAACAAGGTATATTTCACATTATTAAAAATTATATTATTATAGAGCCTCATGGTGAAGTGGTCAGAGTGCAGTACTGCAAGATATTCCAACTTCAATTTGGCAGATCGAATCCCACCAGGCTCAAGGTTGACTAAGCCTTCCATCCTTCTGAGGTGGGTAAAATGAGGACCCAAATTGTTGGGGGCAATAAATTGACTCTGTAAACCGCTTAGAGATGGCTGTAAAGCACCATAAAGTGGTATATATGTCTAAGTGCTACTGCTATTATCAAAATGATCTGAAATTATTATTGCTGTTTCATTCTAGTGTTTTTGTTTCTTAATATTATTAGGTAGGAATCTCTTTATGTAGATATAATAAAACATATAACATCCAGTACTGTCTTATATCATCATCATCCATCAAGCATCTTAAACTCTTTTAAAACTATGAAGATTTTTTTGGGGGTGGGGTGTATTTATTAGTTTTTTTTCAATTGATAAATTAATTTAAAGGGTCTGCAATACTTTAGATTCAATTTACAAAGTGCTTTGGAGGATGTGGGGTTATGAATATCTGTTTGCAACTTTGTAAACAAGCCATATCCTTTTTCAGGATCAAATAGTAACTTTAGTGGTACAATCTCAGGAAAAGACACTACTCCCATAAGGATTTGCACCAGTGGTAGGATTCAAAATTTTTTACTACAGGTTCTGTGGGTGTGGCTTGGTGGGTGTGGCAGGGAAGGATACTGTAAAATCTCCATTCCCTCCCCACTCCTGGGGGAAGGTTATTGCAAAATCCCATTTCCTCCCCACCCCACTAACCTGCTTTCCAGCTCCGTTCTGCTGTGCAGGGCAACAAAAGAAGACCTAGCTTATCAGCTGGAACTCAGGAGGCAGATAATGGATGGGGGCAGGGCCAGGCAGAGGTGGTATTTGCTGGTCCTCTGAGCTACTCAAATTTCTGCTACCGGTTCTCCAGAACTGGTCAGAATCTGCTGAATACCATCTCTGGTTTGTACCTACAGACAATACTTGTGCTTTAGCACCTCTTTTGAAACCTAATCCAAGCTATATACTGCACAGGGCAGTCAAAGTGGTGGCCTGAAGGTTGGATGCATCATGCACAGACCATGCACACCCCCGGCTTCGCAAAGGCAAAAAACATTGTGACACATCACATGATGTCATATGATGCAATCGAGTTTAACACCCATGTACTGACCACAATTACAGAAAAAGCTGTTTGCCAACCTATTTTATTCATTAATCTTCAATTTTTTGGCTTTTTTTTTTTAAAGAAAGCGAGGCAATTCAGTTAATATATGACATAAATGCATGTTGTCAATCCTCCAAGTATTCATTGAGTTTCACTTCATGTAGCATTTGGAGTAGATTTCAAGCTGTCCATTTGAAGAATTTCAGAAAATATTTTTCATGTTAGAAAAATATCCTTATTGCAGTTGATGTAATAGGCAAACCACAATTAAACCTGTTTTACAGTATGATTGAACATGATAACTAATAAACATAGGAGAGAAATACATGCATAGGGATTGAATTAAATCACAATCCAGTCATTTTTCATTCACATATTAAACATGATTGGCAGTCTACACATTTACATTTCTCACTGCCATGCTTGCAAATTCAAATTCTCTCTGAAAAAATCAAACTCATGATAACTGAAAATTGAAGGATTAGCAGTAAAAGACTGGATGTTTTTTTAGCATTAATCACCTACCCTGAGTAATATAGTGTAATTTAATCTTATTGAGTGATTTCAATAATTTAAAAATAGAACATGACTCTTAATAATAATAAGTTGGTTCAATCAGAAAGAATAATATTGTAAATTATGAAACAAATTTTGATGCTGGTGTACACAACCCAAAGAGAACTGTTTAATGTATTTGGCATTACTTAACAATTCAACAATAGAATGTGTATTATGAAGAAATTGAAAGATTGCAATAAAGATTTCCACATTTTGAAATAGAGCTGACTACTTTTTATTCTTTATTTATTTGCCTCCTGCCTTAATTATTTTTACAAACAATTAATGGCAGAAAACAAATCCAATATATCTTTCTTTTCCAGTTGTCCCCATAACAATAATCCTGTGAGGTCAATTGGGCTAAGGCAGAGAGTAATTGCCCAATATTACTCAACTGGCTTTCATGGCTAAAGTAGTACTAGAACTTACAGTCTCCAGCTTTCTAGTGTAGTTCCTTAACCACCAGGCCAAACTTTGGAGCAGATTGGGAAGAAGTTCAATCCAGGTATTATGCAATATGCCTCTGTCACTTGCAATGGATCTATTAACTGTAGTTAAAAGAACTGGGCAACTGGGCAATTGTATTTTTGCTATTAGTCAAATGAACCAATAATCCATTATATTCCATTATACCGTTATATAATTTTCTGGCTAAATCCCTGGTGAGGCAATTAAGATATCACATTCTGCATTTTAATGAAAGTAATGGTTAATGTTATACCTAATTTAAAAAGTATAGCTATTTTATTAGCAAATACAGAAATATATATTCAAGAAGTTAAAATGTTCCAATTAAAGGTACTTCATAAACTTGTTTCATATATATTAGTAGACACTTTCAAATACATAGTGCTATTATAATAAGTACATAAAATTGAATAGAATACTAGAGCCATAGTATGTGAAAAGTATGCTACCTTCACCTGATAGTAGCATATGAGATTCGGGGGTTTGTGCATTCCCAATGTTAAGATGATTAATAGCATCTACTTGAAATTTGTCCATGTATGTAACCTCATTCTGTTTAAGATTTGTAATTATCAAGGAGAAAATAATCTGCTGGAATGAAGCATGTATAAGCAAGAGCATGGCTTCACTGAACTAATGTTATTTCTATGACCTTTTATAGATGTAAGTCACTTGTACAGGATAAAAGCAGTTAGATTTGTAAGGTATAGTAAGAAGGCTTTTAGCAGAAAAAAACCTGCAGCTTCCTTCTATTTCCAGCTTTTATGGACTTTTTACATACACAAAAGGAATTAAAACAATGGAAAAACAAGGAGACTTTGCAACGAAAATGGTATTGCTTACAAAATACTCAGCATGAAATACAATGATTCTGTAATAGAAGTCTCATGTGTCAATATACAAAGTATCTGAGTAATATTACTTATAAAACAGAAAACCATATAACATTATTAGCTTTCTGGATAATTTAGCATAAAAGGATACATAGATTATAAAATCTGTGGGAAATGCATGTCCCACATTTTTTGTATTCAAGTTATTTGTTCTTAAAACTCATATTTTTAAACTGCTTTAGAAGCTTCTGTTTGCTATCAATTCAACAAACAATACACACACAAACACACACACACACACACACACACACACACAGAAGATAGCTTGAATACCAAAATGTGGAAATCATCCAGGTAATCATTGTTTCTTTGACCATTTATTTCTCCATTTTGTAGTTCAGTAAATAATTGTATATTTTTTAAATCAATTTTTCATCCGTCCCCATTAAATTTTTATCCAATGCTATAGGTTCTTTATTTACACCCCATGTTCTAACATCTTTCTCATATCTTGACTGAATCAGAAAATTCGGCCACCAAGCTAGATTAATCCCTTGGTCCTGTAGTTGTTACCTTGATTCAAGTTCATCCCTCTCATTTAATATATCTTTATTGAGTACATTTTTTCCAAATTAATGAGATTTTGATATAAAAGTGCCTCCATTGGGAGAGCCAGATTGGCATTTCCCTATACTGCTGTGGTTTAATGTTTTCCCATATGTTAAACATTGCATTCCTCATGTAATGCCTCTGAAAATATTTGATGCACTGTGTTTTGTACCCAAGAAAAGTGTGCCAGCCTAATTGCAAATAGTATCCTTCTAATAATAATAAACTTCTGGGTTTCACATTTACCCAGTCTTTAAGACAGGGGTGTCCAACCTTGGCAACTTTAAGACTTGTGGACTTCAACTCCCAGAATTCCTCAGCCAGCAAAGCTGGCTGAGGAATTCTGGGAGTTGAAGTCCACAAGTCTTAAAGTTGCCAAGGTTGGACACCCCTGCTTTAAGAGCTGCTGCCTGATGGTATAGTTCCCAGTCTAGAAGTCCAAAGCCCCCATTATTTTTAGATTCTTGTAACATTTTCAATTTTATTCTCAATTTTTTACCTTGTTAAATATACTTCAGAGTCATTTTATTTAATTCATCAAAGAATTTCTTTTCTAATTTTATTGTTTACTGTTTATTGTTTGAAATAAAAAGAGTAATCTTGGTAGTATGTTCATTTTTATGACTGTTATTCTCCCTATTATAGATAACTGTAAATTTTTCCACCTTTTCAGGTCCAATTTAATTTGGTATATCAGTTTTATATAATTATCATCTTTGATCATCACATACTTTGCTGTTAAATAGATACCAAGATATTTAACCTTCTTTGTTCTCTGTAAACCAATTTTCTCTGTCAATTCCTCTTTTTTTTTGTTTATCTGTAAGGTTTTTGACTAATACTTTAGTTTTATCTTTATTTATTTTTATCCCTATCATCTCTCCATATTCCTCAATTTTCTTTATCAGTTTGACCATAGGGGCATAAGTCCTAACTTTTGTATTTGACTCTAAGTATCATCAGCTTTTGCCTAGTTAAAGAGCAAAGGTAATTAAGAGAATTATGAGCTCTGGTACTGTTTTGCCAAGTGTCAGAGCAGGTGCATAGATAATTAGTTCTTTGGGTCTAGAGACAATAAACATACCAGTAAATAAAAGGATTTTAAGCTTCTTTATTATATCAAACAAACAGATTTAAAAACATAACATAAAAAGCCTATATACCAAGCAAGATGATATCCAATTTCCTTACAAACTGCCAGGAGCTTTTTAAGAATGACAACAGAGATATCAAGTGTTAGGTTCTATACAGAGACTCTCAAAGAACAACAGCCTCAAGGTTTTTATCAAAACCTGACACCATGATTTCATGGCAATCCTTTGGTCATGTGACTGCAAGATCTGACATTGTCTGTGTGATACATGATTCTGGGATGGGAACTAAAACAGAGATTTTCACAAGTTTATAACAAGGTAAATATTTCTCCCCCTTCCCCTTTATTTAACAAGAGTGAAAAACCAGCAGGTTAACTCTAAATATGCTCTAACCTTTCTTAATATGAAGGAAAAATCAAAATAACTATGGTCTTCCATACAACCACTACATGTGCTGGTGTACAATGGGTTAATTTATTGGAAACCATACACAATCTAATTTTGTGGGGTCCTTGAAGCTCTCTTACTTTGGTTGTTTTCTTGCAAACATTTCATTTCCAAGCTAGATAACATCTAATAGGGAGTGGGGTTTGCTCTCATTTGATATACTAGTGGCTTGTTCTGTCAATGTTAATGGGAGTGGTCTTGGTGGTTCCTTGACTGGGTTATTGTGTACTATTAGCTTGTTTGCTTGAGTTGGCAATTCCTTGATAGGGGTATTACTTGCTTCTTGATTGTTGGTTTTATGTTAATCTTGGTGTTAATCTCTGTTGATGGATTCTACTCCATCAATTCCCCACTATAGTATCTCCAAAGAATCAAAAATGTGGTCATAGATAAAGAATGAAATCATAGTTCCATCTGATGTCACAGCACTTTTCACAAAATTAGCCAAAGAAACCATGATTGCATTACTACACAGCACCCAGTTTAACCTACTAAACCAATAAATTTTCAATTCATCCCCTTTTCATGCTTTCCAGAACTACATCTTTTTAAAAATTGCTTTTCATTTCACGTGGTCTGCTGTTGGTAATTTCTCCTTTCTAGCACTATTCAACAGAATCACTATGGTCTATCATAGCTGCATCATAAATAATTATAAGTACCGGTCAGTGATGGAATTCAAAAAAAAATTACTATCAGTTCTGGGGCCATGGCTTGGTGGGCATGGCAGGGGAAGGATACTGTAAAATCTCCAGTCAGAAGTGGTATTTGCTGGTTCTCCAAACTACTCAAAATTTCTGCTACCGGTTCTCCAGAACTGGTCAGAACCTGCTGAATACCACCACTGGTACCAGTACAATTTTAATCTGGCCTCCTATCTTTGGTTTGATGCTTTATCACACTTTTAAGGATAATTTCTTATGCAATTAAAATTATATGATACGATCAGAAGAAGGAAGTATCAGAAGGCTTGACAAAATCTATTGCCTAAAAAAAAAAAAAGAAACACATCCTTCTACAACTCCAAGTCAAAGAAGGTAGGCTAATTACTTAGAGAAAGCTGACTATTAACAGGAAAAAGATAATCAAAATTTAGAAAGAGGAAGATAGGAAACATTAATTTTACTATAGAAAACAATAGTATTATAGTACATATTTCATTATGCTCAATTTGTTATAAAATTATTATAAAAACTCAAGACAATTTTTCTTTATTTAGTACAAGAGTTATATATAAGGTTTTTTTGTCTTCAATTAAATTGTGCCAAATTCTCAGAGAGTGCCTGGGCAATTCCTTCAGTTTTCTTGGCAAGGTTTTTCAGAAGTGACATTGCTTGCTTCCTAAGACTCAGAGAAAGTGACTGGCCCAACATGACCCTTGGCTTTGGAATGGGACAACTCACCACAGCCAGCTGATTGCAACTGCCTCACCCAAGCCGGCTCACCATGGGACAATTTGCCATGGGCAACTCACCATGTGAGAATGCTGGAGGCACTTCCTCCTCCTCCTCCTCCTCCTCCTCCTCCTCCTCCCATATCCCTTGAACTCTGTGGCAGAAACTCCTGCGCACTGAAAAATGTGTGACTCTCTCCAAGTGATCTTTTATCTGGTAGGGGAGAAAGTCCTTCTCCCCCACCCCACTTCATCCTTCCCATTTTTTCTCCAGTCCAAACTACAGACAAGGAGGAGGAGATTCCCCTTGCCTCTGGCATTCTCCTGCAGTCGTACAGCAAGTTGCCCATGGCAAGTTGTCCTGAGGTGAATTGGCCATGGTGAGGCAGCTGGGGTGAGATGACTGGAATAAGATGGCTGGGGCAAGGCAGCAGCAGCGAGATAGTGGTAGTAAGCCAGCAATGGGTTGTCCTAGACCCATTGGCTTTGTTCCTAAGGCCAGATTGGAGTTTAAAATATAGTTTAGTTTAAAATATAGATTTCCCCAAATATGTTACAGTTAAGTAAAATAGTATAGCTATTCTATGAACAAATACAGAAATGTATTTAAGTAGGCAAAATTTACAATTTAAACTTACTACATAAACTTGTTTAAATTTGATTGATTAGTGTGACACATTTTCAAATCCATAATACTATTATGAGAAGTATATAAACTGGAACAGAATACTAGGCACATGAGAATAGCACAGAGGATGTTTCAAAACTGTTATGCAAAATAAGGTATGCAAAGGTGTACCCTAAAGATAAGTCAATATTTTTCATTTAATTAAACTATTCAGCTCCTGCCACAATCTAGTTGAATTAGATTACCGAAAGCCTATGCTTTCATCTTCACAAATTCCCTGAAGTGCCTGATTCAATCTGCTCTTTGCCTCATCCTCTAAAAACTAAAGGATTGAAAAGAATGCTTGAGGGCTAAAAGAACCCACGCTGAACAGATAAGTTTTGAACTCATTTTAAAGATATGTTCCTGTGTTCTTTGTGATTTGCTTTACTGATATGGAAAATGGTTTGTGTAAGAAATGCAAACAGTTTTGCTTCCTTTTGGTTTGATAAATTTGTTTGAGAAAATACTATTCTATACACAACCCTTGTTCTTCAAAGAAACTAACATATCTGAGAATTACAAACAAACATGAAGGGGAAAAATTTTAATCATACATATAAAATTCAAAATCAGTTACTAAGCAGAAAGTGAAAGACAACTTGCTTATGAATCACAACATATAATTTCATATGCTTCCCTCACAGTTTGCCCTCTGAGACAATGTTTGTGGATAACAAAAGGTTCAATAATTGAATATTCTAACTTCAAAAGCTGGGCAATAAAGAGGCAAGATGGGGTTATAGAAAACATTCATTTCAATTGACAAGATTTGCAGGCTCACCTGCCCGGACAGAAATTAAACTACTTCAGTGATAATGGATGAGTCCCTGTCAAGAAAATGAATTCTTAATTACTTATCAAGCTTTCTTTAATTCACAATTATGATAGGGGAACAAGGGCATTTAGTTCTTATGCTTGAGCTTTGCAATTTCAGATTTCTCCACAAGAGATCAAAGGATATATGCTATTTTATGATGATTGCAAAACCTGGAATCCCATGGGAATCTAAGGAAGCTCCACACAAATTAACAACCTCTGCTACCTAGCAACCAGTAACATTGTCTGCTATCTAGCAACCATATAGAGTGGTGAAAAATACAATTAAAAGACAATGTTAAAGATTCTAAAGCATTATAAGAATGACAGGAACATGAGATCTGGGCAGCAAAAATCTGGAATGACCAAAAAGGAACAGCAAGCACAAAATGGATTTATGTGTTTTGTCACTATCCTTTTTTGGCAGCCCAGCTATAGAAGAGGAGCTAAAAACAGTACCTTCTTTTCCAAGGAGAATAAACATTCAAATGACTTAACATATTTCAAAACAGCATTATTCATCACAAAAATGCTGATAGATATCTCTTCCAATTAGAGTAAGGAGTAAATGCTGTGGGAATTAAAAACCCAATATGTTGTGACCTCCCATAGCTGAAATTTATTTATTTATTTGATGAGAATCACAAGATTTTGTATATTAAATAAAATAGGACTAGAGAAAATATTTGATTGTGAGTGGATGAATGGATATGTTAAAAGAAAATTACCTGGAATCCAGAAAATGTTACTGATTCTTAAAGGAACTTGATCCCAATATCTAGATTAAAGGAGCTGTGTGCAAAAAGCATATTTTATAAAATGATCCTTACACCATCCTATTTTATAACTGTTGGGAAATAACATATAAAATAAACTTCAGATAATCAAAAGAATAGGTAGAAAAAGGGCTCCTTTTATTTCACTGGGGATCCTTTGCTTTCTCTGTTCTTCCCTCAAACTTCTCATGACTTTTTGGTAGTTTACTGTATAGGGTTGTGATGGTGAACCTATGCCATGCATGCTGGAAGTGGCATGCAGAACCATCTCTCCAGGCATGCCAGCCATCGCCTGTTGCTTTTCTGAGTTCCAGTGCATGCATGCACAGTGGCCAGCTGGTCTTTGCGCATACAGGAGCACTGGAAACTGGAAGACCAGATGGCTGGTGTGCATGCACACACCGGAAACTGGAAGCTCAGCTTCTTGGCATGCACATGCGTGCCAGGGAACTGCTCTTCTGGTTTCCAGTGCTATCCCCACCTGCGCGTGCATTCCTGTTTCAGCACTTGACGCCGAAAAGGCTCACCAACATTGGTATAGGGAATCAAAATCCTCTTTGAATTTGAGATTTAGGATAGAAAGTTAGCATTATTTGCTTTAGGACTGTGATCCATTTCTTGTACACTTCAGCAAAATAGCTTTGTTTCATCACATATATTTCTAAAATATTTTTTATATACCTCTTTTAAGGTAGGTAATGACAATGGATGAGGAAATCATTGTGGAATGAGAATGCCACCCAACATTCTTTCTTTTGATATTCCTTGTTATATTAAAACTTCCAGAATTTTTCTAAAAGATCATAAAGATAAAAGAGTATACTATTCCTCTGATCACTTGCTTTACTGGGCAGGCATGACAACAGGTCAGTCTTGTTTTAGAATAACCCTTTGACTACTTTTGCTTGACATGCTTTCTTTAAGGTTGGCAAGCATGAGTCCTTATAAAAATGAGACAGAAAGAAACATAGTGAAAGTCTCGATGTGACTTACAGAGCTCTTTGTTGCTAATAATACTCTATATTTGCCAAGTTACTGCAGAAAAGTGTGAGAATTGCTCAAAGGCTAGCTGGCATAGGTTTCTTATTGGTGAAGACTCTGAGTTTTGCAGCTGCACAAGGCAACATAATCATAGACAGACAGGCTAGTTTGCAGACAGGTGTGTATTAGATGAGAATATAGATGAGAAAAGACTTTGAGGCTGGTTGTTAGGCCTACTTCCATTGTCACATAACCTCTTACAGCTAAGCAATTCCTTGAGCTAGAGATATGAAGCTTTATCAGTAGATAATATGTAGAAAGAAAGTGCATGGTTATGCCAGTCACTGATGTGAATATTCCACCACACTGCTTCTCTTCCAGCAACTTATCACTTTTCATGCTGCAAAATTAATGTGAGTTTTTGCAAGGTAAATATGTTTCAGTCTCCACTGCTTCCCAGTAGTTTTTTTCCCCCCTTGGCACATCAGACGAGCTATGGTAACAGCCCAACAACTCATGCCCATAAAATGGAGGTTGCATATCATGTTCATCAAACTGGCATCACTGCTGAATACCATAAATTTGAACAAATTGTCCTGCCCTAGAAGCCAACTCTTCCCTATGCAATTTATGGCATGCATCATCTCATATTCAGTATAGCTTCTGAATATATCATCCATTTTTTTTCTGAGTTGAAATGTATCTCAAATGATATTTGAACATTTTCTCACCTAATCTGTGATGGAAAAGTAGTATGAATTCTTGTTCCATTGTTTCATCATCTCTGTTATCTCTTTCATGAAAAAAGTACAGGATTAATTTTGGAAAATGTGAAGTAGGTTTGTCCATTTAGTGGCTCTTATTGTAGTCCATGGTCATTATTTTAAAAATAAACCAAATCTCAAACTGATGGTATAAATCATTAATAGGTGGTAATTAAGTATTAGTATTAGTATTTGATGTCCAACCTTTACTTATGCATAATAAGAATAGTGGAGAATAATTGTCTCTAAATTACTCAAGTAATGCACTATTTCCACTTAAACATTTAGATATGATATTCACTGAAAGTTAATTAGAAGTTATCTAATTAACTTCTTCTGTACAGTAGAAACTCTTAAAGAATGGCTTCAAGTTCATGTTGTTAGGGAAGTACATTCTTTTTTAAAGAATGTCTTGTGATATGATTTAATTATTTTTTTGTCTTTAAATAGAAACTCATTTTTCATCTGAATATGGAAAATCACAGTTACTGTTGATCAGGTTTTTTACTAGAAAGATTACACAAGAAATATTTCATTTGCAATGAATTCATTTATCAGTTAATATATTAAATAATGTTCTGAATCATTTTATGATACATATTTTAGATATTCAGCACAGTGTAAAATCAATAATAATTCATTGCATTAAAATAAATCATATTTATTTTATGATATGATTGGAATTATATTTCTGAATATAACTGACATGTTATAACCCTAAGCTGTTTAGAAGTATTTATTCAATACGTCAATTTCTCTAGCTTGCTTCTAAAAGTATTTGCAAGGTGTGACAAATTAATATTTAGTTGGTCTGTTAAAATTGAAACTGCATTTATAACTGTTTTGGTTAACTGAAATTTGATAGGCTATTTTAAAAATCATTTGTAGCCATATCTTTATTAGGAATACTAGGGATCATTTACATCAAAATCTCCGGAAATACTTCTTATACCATATATTACATTATTTCCTAGATCATTTACATCAAAATAATCTCCTTAGGGATGGAACATCACAATAATTATTTATGCAATAGTTCTAGTCTTTCTTGTGTTGTTAATTGCAAGTAGGTTCTTTGATGAGGACCATTGCTTTCTTTACAGGATTTATACATAATATAGAACAGAGGTAAATTTTGACTAAGTTTGTGAATGACCCTGACATTTTAATAATGCTTGAATTCAAAACATCACTTTCACCAAACTGATAAGCATAGTACCTTAGAAATATGTCAGTATTCATTCTGTTCTGGATCTCAATTAACAAGAGATGTGGGTACATATGTAAGCCCTCCATTAGGAATGTGATATGCTGATTACCACCCAGAGCATTTTGAGTAAAAAAACTATACAAGTATTTATCTGAACACAGAGAAATTTTATAGAAAGAAATTTTATAGTTGTGTTATATCTGTGGTCTTTTATGCCTCCAAAAAAGTTAGTTTTTAAAATACAGTTCAGGAGATCAGAGAAGAGTATGCTTCTTGCAAATAGTATTGAAAAGTGTGAACATTAACAACTGCATGAACATACACTCTTTGGACATCCATGGATATAGTTTCAATATATTTGTGATTTAACCTTTTCTTTAAATGGAAGAAAATAAATGGAAATTTACACCTTCTAAAAAATTAAAGATTAATTTTCTCTAAAAATTAAATGTTCTCTAAATTAAGCAGAGGAAAACCATAAAGCTAAAATTGCATATTACAAGATAAATTTTATTTTTAATTTCATCTTATCTGCTTTTACATATATCAGTAAGGATATTTTAAGTTCAAGATAAAATTTTATGTTTTTCAGGTTTTTTAAAAATTATTTTCCTCATGCTTTCTTACAATAATAAATCAATCATTCTCATATTTAATGTTGTTGAAAACTCTATCTTACAGCAGAAACCAATCCCGAGTCTGATTTGGGAAATTCATTTCTGGATCTTTCCAGGGGTGGGATACAACAGAGTTAACTACCGGTTTGCGATTTATGAGCTTCCCTGCCCACTGTGAGCCATGCGCCTGTTAATCATCATTAGCACACTGCGTGCCGAGAAGCAGCCTTTGAAACAGCCCTCTTTTCTTGTTTTTTTTAACTGCAGCTGTGCCTCATTCGGCAGCTGAAGTTGAAAAAAATCAGGAAATAAAGATCAGGTAAGAGCCCGGGTGGGCGGGTCGGCAAAAACATCAGCAGACATAAAACCTATGTCTGCTGCTCTTCAGAGCTACCGGTTCTACAGAGGTGGACAGAACTGGTAGAAACCCACCCCTGGATCTTTCCCAGCTCCAGTGCAAGTAATGTTTCCAAACAAAGGGATGGGAAGCAAATAAATTTCCTATCCCTCTTCCTGCAAAATTCAATAAAACATTAATCATGTTGTGAACAATAATAGTTTTATTACTAATAAACAGCCACACATACAAACAATTAAAACCAAATCAAGGTATAACTATGTGTTGAAAGAGGTAAATCCCCTTTCCTTTCACTCATAGACATGCCCAGTCTGAATTTCCGTGCTCTCACCGCAAATTGATCAGTATGTTTAAGTGTAAACAAGTTTCAACACTCAATTGTTGGGTCTGCAAAAGTCATATTATCTAGCACAGTCCATTTTTCTGTTCTCCACTACTACTCACACTCTTCTTGACATTTTTCTTACTGGTAACCTGCCAGACACTTCGCCCATCTCTCTAACAGTAGGACATTTTTTTCTTTCCATGGGCATTGTTGTGAATCAATAAAGTGAATAACCTAAATGCAAATTAGGGGTTGAAAACCTGCACACTTGATTGGTCCTTATACAACAACTTGGGATTGGGCCAGAACCAGTCCCTGATTGGTCACTTTTGGGACTGTCCTTATTGGTCAGTAGTTGGAACCTGTTGCACATTTTCATTGGTTAATAAGGCAGCAGCTAACCCTATAAAGGGTTACTGCTGCCCATAGCATTGCTCTGTTCCATTCTGATTCCTGTTATTATTAAAGAGTTGAAGTCACTGGTCAGATGTCTGGTCTCCTTATTCTCCAAACTTAACAGGCATAGGAACCTGTGTCGAATTTCTCCAATGGTTCATTGTTGCCAGCTATTCCTTTTACCCACAGGTTTTCCTTCTCGGCCCTATTTTAATACAGAGTGATATCCTGCCAAATCTCATCCTTTTTGCTTTTTAAATTGTTCAACTATTATCTTTCCTTCAATATTATGTCAGCAGGTAAACTATTTTCCAATTTTATTGCTTATCTATCTAGGCTGTTTTCCTTAGATCACCCTTTTTATTTCATTAATTAGCCAGGCTGTATTTCTACCCCACAGTTCTCTACCTCCATGTATTTCTGGTTTAACCATAGGTTGCGATACTTTCTAAATGGTAAAGTTTTGTGAAAATTTCATTACTTAGACAAAAACCCATATATTTTGAGCTTTTTTATTTCCTCATTGATCCCTCTGGGTCTAACAGCAACTTCTCATTGTTTGTTCTGATCTCTATGTTTGTTCTTGAAGAGTCCTACCTTTGATTCTTTAACAGCAGCACTGACTTTTCACTTCTTGTTTCATATACAATACCTTTACATTAAGATTTTATTCTGTTGCATCCTTCTGGCAAATTTCTACTAGTTTGCATAAAAGTTTAATTACTCTCAAATTCTGTTGCAACCACTGAGCTGCAATTAAAACAAAACAGAATTTCCTGCTTCTCATTTCCTCTTCCATGGGAATAGACCAGCATTTATGGTGTAGCATAAACAGCAGTTGTTCAAGCTATGTAATTGCAAGAATAACTGATTACTGGTGCCAAGCACCAAAGGTTAAGAGCCCTTTGAGAGGATCATTTTCCCTAGTGGGATTATCCATGATTAAAGATC